>NW_021133289.1:0-260076 GCF_004193835.3 Ostrinia furnacalis
GCTCCTGCGGTGGTCACCAATTTCGGTACAAGGCTCTTGAAATGTGCCTGAAATCCCCAGCGGCTGTCTAGTGTCAGGCCAAGGTACCGCATTGAACGTCCTACGGGTATGCAGGTGCCTCCCACGATCAGGTGGGCTCCATCCGGTGGCGCCTGTCGGGCCTTATAAAAACAGATGGCTTCGGATTTTTCAAGCGCTACCTGTAGGCCTAACTCTCTCATCCGTCTAACTACTATTGCTACGCCAGCCGTCGCTCGGCGTGATGCTTCAGCGTAGTCGCATCCACGGGCTGTCACTAGGGTGTCGTCAGCGTAGCATGTCACGCCGACTCCTGTGATAAGTCGCCCTCGGAGGACCCAGTCAAATCCCAAGTTCCACAAGAGCGGTCCTAAAACTGACCCCTGTGGAACCCCACACGACATACTTTGGCGAAGGAGGCCACGCTGCGTCTGGCAGATGACTTCTCGGTTTGCCAGGTAGTCGGCTACCACTTTCTGCAAGTAGGCAGGCACTCCATGATGGATGAGGGCCTGTCTAATGCATGCCCACGGCAGAGTGTTGAATGCGTTAGCAATATCTAATGACACCGCTAGAAGCACTCCGCNTGGGTATGATGGAAGAAAATAAAGAAAATGGTGTACTAAATACTGTGCAGTATTTAACTGCCTAAATAATAATAAAAACACAGAATGTACTTTTTTAAGTTGCCTCAAGACACTGAGAGGTAAATAAGTAGTTAATATTATTCATGATAAATCATGTAATTCCTCCGCCATTTTCCGCAGTTTGGCACCTCACGTCACATCATTTTACCGAAGTCAGCCCTATAGCTTCGGCGCATTGCCGATCACTGACGTTTGTCAACAAAATAGTGCTTGACTCTTGAGACAGGCTAATTACACCATATTGTTAATGACATTGAGCATATTTTTAGGGTTCCGTAGCCATATGGCAAAAAACGGAACCCTTATAGATTCGTCATGTCTGTCTGTCCGTCCGTCTGTCCGTCTGTATGTCACAGCCATTTTTTTCCGAAACTATAAGAGCTATACTGTTGAAACTTGGTAAGTAGATGTATTCTGTGAACCGCATTAAGATTTTGATGCAAAAATAAAAAAATAATAATAAATATTGGGGGCTCTCCATACTTAGAACTGAAATTTTTTTTTCGTCAAACACATACGTGTGGGGTATCTATGGATAGGTCTTCAAAAATGATATCGAGGTTTCTAAAATACTTTTTTTCTAAACCGAATAGTTTGCGTGACAGACGCTTCCAAAGTGGAAAAAAGTTGGTCCCCCCCCCCCCTCTAACTTCTAGAATAAGAAAATGAAAAATCTAAAAAAAACATAATTATGATGTACATTACTATAAAAACTACCAACGAAAATTGTTTTGAACGAGATCTAGTAAGTAGTTTTTTTTTAGTACCTCGTAAATCGTAAACCGCTTATTACCGCGTAATCTTTCAAATAATATTATAAATGCGAAAGTAACTCTGTCTGTCTGTCTGTCTGTCTGTCTGTCTGTTACGCTTTCCCGCTTAAACCTCGCAACCGATTTTAATGAAATTTGGCATAGAGATATTTTGAGTCCCGGGAAAGAACATAGGATAGTTTTTATCCCGGTTTTTGAAACAGGGACGCGCGCGATACAGTTTTTCTGTGACAGACAAAATTCCACGCGGGCGAAGCCGCGGGCGGAAAGCTAGTTATAAATAAGTGCTATTGGAATGCACTTGCAATTGGAGCTAGTGAAGTACTCCAATTGCAAGGCAGCGATTGAGATTATGGCTGTATGATTGTTTAAGTTTTGTTAAAATCTTTTAGACTGCTAACAATGTATCATACGTAGACTTTAAAGCTTTTACCACTGAAAACGATATCAGGGTTTCAAAGTGTTTAATTTTTACTGTCAGTGTCTGTCTGTACCTAACATACGTATGACACGGAAATCACACAACCTCTACATGACATGAGCACTTTATATCCACAAGCTATAATTATAACGAACACTTGAGCCAGAGGGAGAAGCGGGACATATCGCAGCGCGCTAACGAGTGCCCCTGGTGCTCGATACATCGCGATCAGCTAGGGTTACAGCTTTATTTGTTTATTTACTACCTTCTGGGCACGGCTTTACGCGCGATAAGTAGAATTGTCAGAGAATGATTTAAAACACGCAGCTTAAACAATCATCATCATCATCATCATTTCAGCCACAGGACGTCCACTGCTGAACATAGGCCTCCCCCAATGACTTCCACATCGCACGGTTGGTAGCGGCCTGCATCCAGCGCCTTCCCGCTACCTTTATCAGGTCGTCGGTCCACCTTGTGGGTGGACGTCCCACGCTGCGTTTTCCGGTACGTGGCCTCCATTCCAGAACCTTGCTGCCCCATAAACAATATTTATTACCAAAAGCTTAGAAATATTCATTACGCCATTTAATTTCAATCTTTTACTGTTTATTTTGCCTATTTTCTATTAGAAATCTCTATAGGTTGAAAATTACAAATAAATAAAACTCAGTAACAGACAGACTAGAGCCATAGCAAAATATGCCATGGTTTGATGATTTAAGTTTACTCAATCTTATAAATTAATTTACTATAGTATTTTTGATTGATTCGCTATCAATATTGATTGACATTCAATAACTTACATAGTATAGTTCAATTTTAATACTTTATTTGCCAAAGTAGAGTTGCCAAATGAAAAATCATATCATCTGCAATAGTTTGTTCAATCAAAACCGTTACAAGTACGCATTTACAGCTTAAATTACTTCCATAATTATTGTCCGTAGCTGAAGCACAGCTTACTCTAAGCTGCTTCCCACCTCGGGCGGCACGTTTATGGCACGAGATGTTGTCGCTGCAGAAGTTTTTGAAATAAACCGGCTTTATGTCGAGACACATAAAGGTTCAAATTAATTTTAACTGCTAGGTTGCGTGCAATTGGAGCAAGTGGCCTTTATACATATTTGTGACTTTCCAGTCACCAGTCACAAAACAGATAGTAACAGAAAACAATCACCTGTGTATACTTCTTTTTGCATACGCACACAGATGCGTAACTCAAGCGGGAGGCATTCGCGCTCACACCTGGTTTACACTGGTTCGTGAAACTTTGCGTGATATTGGCGATATCGTGTCCGTGAGCGTTCTCTATGTGTGCGTTACCCAAGCGCACTTTGTGGGTACCTATGTAGTTTGTCTTCTGCTCCTATCTATTTTGTAGTAGTGTAGGTAGGTGGCGTCGAAAGAAAAAAAATGCATCTTTTTTGTGTAAAAATTGCATAATATTATCGGCAGCCCTAGAGATCTCACTATGAAATCTCTCTGTGAGACACAAAGTCCTTGCGACGTCGTCCGATATTGCCACATGTCGTGTCGTACTGAGGATTGCCTTTACTTCTGAATTTATTGAACTAGCCTTCACCCGTAGTTCTTTCATACTGTACAAATATACCTACTAGATTTGATAAATTTAAATGTTTTCATTTTTATGATTTATGTTTAACCATAATAGTCTTTATAAGGACAGCCACAAAAGTATTTTGTGACAGGGTGCTTCACGTCATCATAGGAACACAATTAATAGGTATAATATTGTAGGTTGTCTACACTAATATCTTAAAGAGGAATTTGTTTGTTTGTATTGAATATGCTCCGAAACCACTGAATCCTACATTATTTCTGATGAACGTACTCGTAGACGAAGTTCACCGGGTCAGGCATACAAGTAGGTACCAGTAATCCTGGGTTACACCATCTTACTTTAACTTTAGCAAACGCCAAAAATCTGTCAAAATCCATACAAAAAATACCGGTTATTGTTAAAGTTAAGGTGATGCAACTCATCCCTATAAATGCTTTTGTTTTATAAACCCAATTTTTCCTGTAAATCCAGAGCAAAGTTATATAGTTTATACCACCTCTTCTACCTAGACATATCCTCTTTCATATGAGTTCAGTCAAATGGATCATCTACCGACGTAGTGGAGCAAAACAATCAAAAATTCAGACTGCAAGCCGCGTAACAAGATTTGGCCCGTCCCAGGCGATTGATGTATCTTCGTTGTGGCTATAGTGGGTAGGATTGCCATGAGAACTGACAGATTATATTTGAAGGAAGTGCAGATAGGTAATAATATTATTTATCAACCAATTTCCTATAATTATTATAGAAAATTGGTTTGGAGGTTTGAAACAATTCAGTATAGAACTCCCAGGATGATTTTAAGCTTTTACTGTGTCCTGCAAAAACTCAAGAGCTTTTTTAGACAACCAAGTTGATCAAGAAGAATCAAGTAGGTCCTGACATCGTTTGACACTATTTATCTTGAAATATAAAGGTATGTGTCAAGTCGTTAAAATGAGCCATTTGAGCTGAATCAGACGCCTTAAATTTCATAAAAGATAATAACTTTTAACAATGTTGGTAATTTTTTTATTATTGACAGTTGTCACTTTATAAAATAATCATAAATACATAAAATCATAGATTATATCATAATTCCACCCCTAGTTCTTGTCTGTGAATTGCTTTGTCAACAAATACCTACATTGCAGCATCCTAGATAGCTGGTCATGGAATTCCAAGATTAAAGAAACATCTTGAACATTCCTAGCAGAAACTTTTGAAATGTCACCCCAGTGTAAGCCGCTCCAGTCCAAATGGGTAGGAGCGTAACGCCAGTGTTTTTGCATCTTTTGTTCGGCTTTATTAAAAAACTGTTTTTGTTGCTGCCTCTTTGTTATGTAACGGAGAGAACTATCAAGTAAAAAAGATCTTAAACAAAAATTCACAAGTGGGAGAATGACAAGTCCTTAGATTTCTTAATAACCCTCAGTTTCATGAAATAGGGTAGTTTCCTTGGTAAAAAAGCAAGTTTTAATTAGTCCGTCAGTTAGCTTATCAAAAACTACTCGACACGTATTTTTCACTTTTTAAAACTAATGAAAATTTAAAGATACAAAGCGTGCCAAAGTTCTAAAGAAAAGGCCCGTGACGTCAGTGAGTGCGTAAAAGTGCAGCACTTTGTGACGTCGCGCGAAACTTCAACGCACTGTAACTTTGTAATTATTTGTTTGATTGACAATTAAAAATATGCGTTATATTAAAATTGACGGACTAAAAAATTTTTTTTAGAAAACTAGCCTATTCCGTTAAAGAGTTGTTGCTTGGAAAACATAGCACAGTTCTTGTCCCGCTTTTTGGAAGGGAGACACGCACACGATCAATAAAGACTTTCTGAGGCAGACCGATATTCACGGACGAAATCGCGGGGCACAGCTATAGGACTAGCGCAAAACTGATTCAGTACCGGAGGTATAGGACCCACCTGAGGGGATGACATTGACATATTATTATTTATGACGCGACGCTTAATGACGTTTAACAAAAACACTATCCCGTCCTGCTCACATACCTCAGGCATTGACTTAGTTTAAACGCTTGACCTATAACTATGTAATATGAGTAGGATATATGTAATATATCCTACAAATGTCTGCGGCATTGAGGCGTACCTGATGCGTCGGCAGCTTCGTTGGTGCGGTCACGTCTGGCGTATGGCGGACGAGAGGGTCGCGAAACGAATTTTCTTTTCTGAACTCCAGGACGGCAAGCGGAAACAAGGCGGCCAGTTCTTACGTTATAAGGATGTTCAGAAAAGACATCTGAAACGATGCGACATTGACCCCCTAAAGTGGGAAAAAACTGCTAGCCACCGTCTGGAGTGGAGGCGCCTGGTGCGGAAAAAAGTTAACGACTTCGAAGAGCAGCGGAAATCTGATCTTGACTCGAAGCGCGATGCTCTTAAAGCCAGACCAGCAGCGGCTATCACCTACAACTACATCAGCGGTGTCCTAACGTGTCGACATTGTTCGCGCACGTTTACCAACAAGATTGGCTACTGTAGCCATGTGAGGGCACATGATAGGGCAGCCCAGCGTAGCCCTCTTATTGCGGACTAAAGGAATTTTGTCGCAGTTACTGTAGCCGAAAGCGGCTTGGGAGTATATAATATATGAGTAGGATACGATGGTAAAATGGTAAAAAGGACTATTACTGCCTTTCGTACCCACAATGACACCTCTGTACATCGAACTGCTGACAACGCCACTCTTGTAGCGGCGTTTTGAGCTGACGCTGTGTCGGTTTGTTGTCGACAAGACAAGAAGAAGAAGTTCCCACATTTACAAATTTTCCTATGTAGTCTGGATATTTAAAAAAATTTCGTCTGCCAACCTTGGAACACCTGTGATGATTGAGTGGTCCCAAGTGAAAGTTTAATGTAAATGTAACGTTAGGAATTTTTCAGAAGAAATAAAGCAATAATTTAGCACATTTATGTACCTACTTAATCGAAACACGACACCTCTCGTCAAGTGATGGATTAGGTAAGATGTACACAGTATTCGATTAAATGTCGAAATAGGTTTCTTAATTTCGAATATCTAAGTATCTTAAGGGGAGTATACACTAGAACATGTCTATGAAATGTTCTTTACGAATGATACAATACAAGTTTTAAAAGATATTTATGCCCGTTTTCACCATCAATCCCTAATTTTTAAGTGACCCCTTAACAAAATTACTGTTACGTCTTACCATAGGGGTTACTTAAAAATTAGGGATTGATGGTGAAAACGGGCATTAGTTCATTAGTGGGACACTTAACCCGGGAACGGATCGTAACTGTACCAAATCGAGCCTGTCAGTATTCTTTGTTTGAAACTCGGTACTGCACCGCACACTTATTCGCATCGTAACGTAAACGCCTCGCGTCGCGGTTGACAGTGTTGTTGTAGCGTGTTAATGAGTGTGCTGTCACTGACACTAGAACATTCATAACATATCATAGAGCTGTTACAACTTACAACTGGGACAAACTTGACCTTCATTGGTTGGGTTTTTATTGGCGGTCAAGCTGTAGATCCTGGCTACACAGGAGTTGCAGCGATGGGAAAGAGAAGTGGGAATAGTCCCGTTAAAGCTGTTACAAGTTCATGCTTGTAATCTATACTCACCTTTATGCTTTAGTATTCACAGTACCGAGTATCAATATAACGGAGAGCCTTCAAATTGGCATCAAGTTAGTTTCAATTAGTACCAAGCCCCGGGCTCGGGGAATGTCGATTGAAGCTCTTGGCTAGGTTTCAGGCTTACTTCACAAACAATCTGCTACTGAGACCGGCTCTAAGTTAGCATCTAAACTACTGGAATATTTGGAATTATTCTGTTCTATTTGTAAGCTTTTGGTACAACAAATATTTAAAATTGTATGTATAAATGGCACCGTGCAGAATGCAATCATTGTTCGCAAAAAAATGAGTAGAATTTTTATTTTACTTGAATTTTTTCATATCTGAAAATTCAGATTTATTGATGACAATCTTTGCACTTGCGATCTGTAACTTCTGAACTTACAGATATTATAAGAAATTATTAATATTGAGCCTTTTAGCTATGTATAAAACATGGTGTTCATAAGGAAGAATTTACGACACTAGTGTGACAAGAAATTTATAATTATTATAGTTGTTGCAATACACGAAGCTTTACATGTGTGGTGGCTCGCTACTGTCAGTTTTTCAAAAGTTTTGATAGACATTACACTATCGTTATGTGTAATGTACACGTACACACACAAGTAAAGCTCACGTGCCTTCGTGAGTTGCAAGAACTATACACCTACTATTTTAATATTCCTAAGATTCCACCGTAAGAGAATTTTTTTTTTTTATATCATGTTGAACTATTAAATATAGCAAGTGACAGAGGAAGCTTTATCTCGCCCCATTTTTCAGTGTCTATTTGGGGACGAAACATAACAATAATTTAAATTGTGCCCTTAGTGTTGTACGGTCGAGTGTAAAAATTGGAGACGAAAGATAAAAATGATCGGGAAATACGCTTCTAAATCCGGATACGATCTTGTTCAAATTTAAAAGCGGTTTGGTGAGAGAAAAAAATAGGTGAACGGGACATTTATTTTGTCCCGTGTCCCTGAGTCAGGCAAGTCGTCCCAACAAATAGGGACACCTGGACACGCTAGTTGCCTGCATGTACCATCAGAAAGCTATAGCTCTTATCGCCGGAGGCAGCATCTATTATGTAAGGCCGGAACCGCGCCGCACTTTTAGTGACGCTCGGATCCACGATATTATGCGAAATAAATCATTCACTGCATGATAAAGTACAGAATTTAAGGAGAAATCAGGATATCCTATTTTGACAAGCATCTCAATCATCATCATCATCATTTCAGCCATAGGACGTCCACTGCTGAACGTAGGCCTCCCCTAATGCTTTCCACGTTGATCGATTGGTAGCGGCCTGCATCCAGCGCTTCCCTCATCATCTCAATAAAGTGTCCCTTTATTTATAACTAGCTTTTGCCCGCAGCTTCGCTCGCGTGAAATTATATCTGTCACGAAAAACTTTATCGCGCGCGTCCCTGTTTCAAAAACCGGGGTAAAAACTATCCTATGTCCTTTCCCGGGACTTAAACTATCTCTATGCCAAATTTCATCAAAATCGGTTCAGTAGCTTAGGCGTAAAAGCAAGACAGACAGACAGAGTTACTTTCGCATTTATAAATATTAGTACCTAAAGGATGTACTGATGTGAAATATGTATCTTTTTTCAAGGGGCAGGACTTCAAGCTGGAATAGTTCAGGTTTCCAGTAACCTTGCTCCTTTATCGTGACCAACGCAAGAAAAATAACTTTCCTGAAGGTTATTGTTTTGTAGTTGCAGCGCTGCAGTGCATGATTGTAAAAAAACAAATGAAGCGCGCATTTCTAGAATCGTTTTCAAAAATAGTGTTATTTTTTTTCTTTTTTTTATGGCTGTCGTTTATTGCAAACGAGGTTGCACTGAAAAAGTTTGGGTGCTCATTCATTCTCAACTTTTTGCTAAGAACTGCTTACACTGAGAAGTAGCATGCGTATAGAAACAGTTACAAATACTAACTAATACTGAAGTAACTGCTACAGTCAGGGAAGATGCGAAAGGTTTTTGCCAATTACTATTAACTTTGTAATCTCTGCAACAAAGTAAATGGGTTACCCCGTGTTCACAAACATTACTATGAGGTCTCACAGTGCGCGTGAACGCACAGGGTGACACACGAACCAATCACAAAGCTCTATTCAACGCTGTGCGTTCGATTTGCCGCTTCACTTAAGCAAGCATCGTCTTACTTTTTACTTCTTACTAATATTATAAATGCAAAAGTATGGATTTCCAGATGTCTAGATGTTAGTTACTCTTTCACGCAAAAACTGCTGAACGGATTTTGACGAAACTTTACAGTATTCATGTTTATAACCCAGAATAACATATAGACTACTAGCGGCCGCCCGCGACTTCGTACGCGTGGATCCCGTTTTACCCCCTTCATCTATCTTAAGCGGTTTAGATTTTTTCATACAAATGTTTTTTCCCGCTAACTCCCGTTCCCGTAGGAATTTTGCAATATCCTGTTGTACCTAAGCTTTAAGTTTACTAAGCTTTAAGTTAACGCATGAAATTTGGTATGCAGGNTTATTAATAAATTATTAATATTGAGCCTTTCAGCTATGTATAAAACATGATGTTAATAAGAAACATTGCAGTTTATGAAAATAGTACAAGAAACAAATCGCCGTGGAACAATTTATTATTATTATAGTTGTTGCAATTCACGAAATTTACATGTGTGGTGGCTCGCTACTATTACTTAGTTTTTCAAAAGTTTTAAGAGCAAGAAATATACATACTATTCCTAAGATTCAACTCTAAGACAAAAATGTTTTTATATCATATTGAACTATTAAAATATGGCAAGTGACAGGGAAGCTTTATCGCCCCATTTTTCTCACAATACAAATCGTTCCAAGGTTAGTGTTGCCAGGTTAATTGTCTATTTGGGGACGGAACATAACAATAATTCAAATTGTGCCTTTAGTGTTGCACGGTCGAGTGTGAAAAGTGGAGACGAAAGATAAAAATGATCGGGAAATACGCTTCTAAAACCGAACAAGATCGGGTTTGGTGAGAAGATAAATGAATGTGGGTGAATTGCGGGACATCTCGCTTCGTGTCCCTGAGGCGCTTGTTCCCAACGAGTCACACCCAAACGAGTAACCCTGTTACTCGTTGGGAAAAAAATCACATCCAGTCACACCGTTACTCGATGTGACATCTCTTTAAAATGTTTTAAAACTCTCTCATAAAACTCATTTATTTCTGAAAATAAGTTTAAAAAAACACTTTTACACTTCCCAGTATTAACCCTACCATTGCTTCAGGACAGTAAATGGGCCAGTGCTCACTCAGTCAGTCAGTGAAAACTCAGTCACTAGTCAGCCTCTTTTTCAAAGGTTTACAGGCTTTAAAATGTACCTACAAAGTTATAAATATTTATGCGAGCTGGGCAGTAACGCATCCCAAATATGTTTATCTTTTAAATAATCATCGACTTTATAGTAGCCCTTTTTCATTAAAGATACTTTTAATATGTGCTTTGAATTTATTAAAGTTAATTAAATACAATTTTATCAAAGTAAATATCCCAACGAGTCACACTGCGCGTCCGCCGCGTCGCCGCTCCGCTTTGAATCCGCTTGTAATCCGCCAGTGTGGCAGCTCACTAACAGTGCAGCCAGTAGCAGTGTGACTCGTTGGGACAAAACATTTTAAAGAGATGTCCCATCGAGTAACTATGTAACTGGATAGGATTTTTTTCCCAACGAGTAACAGGCTTACTCGTTTGGGTGTGACTCGTTGGGAACAAGCGTCCCTGAGTCAGTCAGGTCGTCCCAGCAAATAGGGACACCTGGACACGCTAGTTGCCTGCATGTATCATCAGAAAGATATAGCTCTTATCGCCGGAGGCAGCATCTATTATGTAAGGCCGGAACCGCGCCGCACTTTTACTGACGCTCGGATCCATATTATGCGAAATAAATCATTCACTGCATGATAAAGTACAAAATTACAGGAGAAATCAGGATATCCTATTTTGACAAGCATCTCAATAAAGTGTCCCTTTATTTATAACTAGCTTTTGCCTCGGCCTCGCCTGCGTGGAATTTTGTATGTCACGAAAAACTTCATCGCACGCGTCCCTGTTTCAAAAACCGGGATAAAAACTATTCTATGTCCTTTTCCGGGACTCAAACTATTTCTATGCTAAATTTCATCAAAATCGGTTCAGTAGCTTAGGCGTGAAAGCAAGACAGACAGACAGAGTTACTTTCGCATTTATAATATTAGTACCTATAGAAATATGTACCTTTTTTCAAGGGGCAGGACTTAAAGCTTGAATAGTTTAGGTTTCCCTTGTTCCTATATCATGACCAACGCAAGAAAAATAACTTTCCTGAAGGTTATTGTTTTGTAGTTGCAGCGCTGCAGCGCATGAGATCTTTTATTGTAAAAAAACAAATGAAGCGCGCATTTCTAGAATCGTTTTCAAAAATAATGTTATTCTTTATCTTTTTTCATGGCTGTCATGTTCAGTTTGTTGCAAACGAGGTTGCATTTTTTTAATAGCTGTCGTTTATGGCTAACTTTTTCAGTGCAACCCGCACTGAAAAAGTTTGGGTGCTCATTCATTCTCAACTTTTTGCTAAGAACTGCTTACACATAGAAGTAGCGTGCGTATAGAAACAGTTACAAATACTAACTACTATTGAACTAACTGCTACAGAGGGAAGATGAGAAAGGTTTTTTGCCAATGAGGGTTTTCGCGATTGAAAAATCCGCCAGATGGCGGGACGCAGACGTGCGGTCCGACCGCTACGTGATTGGTGGATTTTGACATATCTGTCAATGTCATGTCAAAAATAACCAATCACGCAGCATCTGGACCCCGCGTCCACGTATCGCCATCTGGCGGATCCTTCAATCGCGAAAACCCTCATTACTATTAACTTTGTAACATCTCCAACAAAGTAAATGTATAGCGCCCGTATTCACAAACATTACTATGAGGTCTCACAGTGCGCGTGAACGAACAGGGTGACACATGAACCAATCACAGAGCTCTATTCAACGCAGTGCGTTCGATTTGCCGCTTCACTTAAGCAAGCATCGTCTTACTTTTTACTTCTTACTAATATTATAAGTAAATGCAAAAGTATGGATTTCTAGATGTCTAGATGTTAGTTACTCTTTCACGCAAAAACTGCTGAACGGATTTTGACGAAACTACAGTATTCATGTTTATAACCCAGAATAACATAGACAATAATTTATGACGATCTCTGACAAACTAAATGTCATGCGGGTGAAGCCGCGGGCAAAAGCTAGTTTGTGAATAAGTAATTTATCCAATTATCCGTCAAAAACCTAGAAACAGTTTTACAATATTTCGACCTTAAAATATCTAGGTTTGTTCCCGCATTCTTCAGAGCCGTCTCAGACACAATGGAGCTCCGAACAACACTTTAAACTTTCAGTTGAGGAACAAAAGTTCGTAATAAACACTTCCGTTTAAGTTTTCAAATGAAATACGTCTCGGTTCTGTTTATGTTTTTTATCACTGCTACTGTAAGGCAGATTGCACCATCTTACTTTAACTTTGACAAACGTCAAAAATCTGTCAAACTCCATACAAAAAGCACCGGTTATCGTTACCGTTAAAGTTAGGTGGTGCAACTCAGTCTAAATGTTGTCTATTGATGGCCTAATAGTTTGTGTACAGAACGCACATCATTTTTGCTATTATTTTACTCCTTTGTATTTTCTTGTATATTATGTCTTTGATTGTATTTTTGACATCTATAAAACCGATGAGTGTTATTCATCATCATCATCAACAGCCCTTTACAGTCCACTGCTGGACTATGAGCCTCCTCCACTATAGTGGAAGGTTTTGCCATAATCCCCACGCATGGCAGGAGGGTTGGAGATCCCAGTTTAAAAGATTGATGTTTTTCAGAGAGCGCTGCTACCAGTTTTCTGTTTGATATGTCCTAAGTCGCCTCTTACGACACCTGCCTACTCTTCCCGTGTTTTATTGCTAAAAAGTAAATAAATAATCCCTATAACACTTAAGCGCCGTACTGGACCTCAGGGAGGCCTTTGTCCAGCAGTGGACGTCTTTTAGCTGAAACGAACGAACGAACGATAGTCCAGTCAATAAAGCATTATAGATGGAAAACTGTAGAACATAATTTCTGACTTCAGGACTTTATTTAGACTAGTTAGGAGGTGAACATAGCAAAAGTCCCCGCCCTTAGCCCTTGAGCCGGCGAGGAGAGGGGGGTTTAAAGGTGCCGCTTTTCGGTTTTTCGCTTAATCCTCGGAAACTATGCGTTCTAGTGACATGACTATTTNAAAATGTAAAGTTTATCGTAGTTCATGTTTCACTAACTGATTAATTATAAAGATGAACAATATTACAGTTTTATAAACATTGGTGTGTTTAGAACTTGAATATCTTAAGACTTGATATTGAGTAACCTGAAATTAAAGATTTCGAATTATTTCTATAAGATTAATAAATAAGATGATATTTTATACACTATTTAAGATGTAAAGCGTTTAAGACTTTTAAGTTGAAACATTGATAAAATAAGATGATAACTGTGAAATGTGTAAAAATGTAAAATGAGATGTGTTCGGATGTAATGTTAAGGTTTTCATGTAAATTTGTAAGAATAGTAGTTTACCGTTAAATGCTCATTTAAGTAGTTATTTACAAAGTATGTTTTGTGTAAGAAGTTAAAAGTTAAATGTTTGAGAGTTTGAGTTTTAAACTATTGGATGTTTGAATAAGTTTTTATTTACAAAGTTAGCTATGTATAAAGTTTAAGATGTTGTTGTACCAAAACGTCCGGAAGTTGTAATAGTATTATAGAATAAACGTTAAAAGACTTATTTATTTAATTTTTCAATGCTTAAGTGTCCATTAGAACGAAAGGGTGCTTAATGTATTAAAAAAAATAGAAAATAATTATGATGGGTTAATGTTTTTTGGCGGTTTTTTAGGCGGTTTCTGACAATGTCCTTTCAAGCGTCTAACTTAAGTAATTTAGATTTTTCATACAAAAGGATTTTCCCGCTAATTCCCGTTCCCGTGGAAATTTCGGGAATTCCTTTGTTAGTGCACCTCTACGGTACCTAAGCTACGTCCCTGCCAAATTTCAAGTGCCTACGTTTAGCCGTTTAGGCTGTGCGTTGATCTGTCAGTCAGTCAGTCAGTTTCTCCTTTTATATATTTAGATAATTTATGACGATCTGTGACAAACTGAATGTCATGCGGGTGAAGCCGCGGGCAAAAGCTAGTTTGTGAATAAGTAATTTATCCAATTATCCGTCAAAAACCTAGAAACAGTTTTACAATAATATTTCAACCTTAAAATATCTAGGTTTGTTCCCCCATTCTTCAGAGCCCTCTCCGACACAATGGAGCCCGAACAACACTTTAAACTTTCAGCCGAGGAACAAAAGTTTGCATTAAACACTTCCGTTTAAGTTTTCAAATGAAATACGTCTCGGTTCTGTTTATGTTTTTATCACTGCTGCTGTAAGGCAGATTGCACCATCTTACTTAAACTTTGACAAACGTCAAATATCTGTCAAACTCCACACAAAAAGCACCGGTTATCGTTACCGTTAAAGTTAGTTGGTGCAACTCAGCCTAAATGTTGTCTATGGATGGCCTAATTGTTTGTGTACAGAACGCATATCGATTTTGCTATTATTTTACTCCTTTGTATTTTCTAGTATCTTTTGTCTTTGATTATATTTTTTGACGTCTATAAAACCGGTGTGTTTTATTGCTAAAAAGTAAATAAATAATCCTCAGGGAGGCCTTTGTCCAGCAGTGGACGTCTTTCGGCTGAAACGAACGAGATGAAAACTATGAATGGGCACTCCGTATAAAATAATTTAAACTTGAACAACAGAACAGCTGTCTAGAAAGCGCTTGCGCTGCTTGCGAAACTTATTGTCTTATTAAATCCTTCCCTAGTTTAAACGAAGTTGCTTCAAGCTAATTGATTGTGTAGGTGCGAGGATGCAATTGAATTATTGTTTTTATTAATGCTCATGCAGTATCCTGGGTGTTATTTCAATAATTTAGTTTTTGAGAATTACCTTACAAAAACTAAATTATTTAAATAACACCCAGGCGACTATCATAATTTTATTCATCATCATCTAATTATTATTTTACTCATGACTCATTTTGTATGAAAATAAAATACATCACACACCAATGTGTCTCAACGTGAACTTTTAAGCTCTACCTAAGTAATTGCATTAAGTTAATTAATTTCACATTTTAGTGCCAGCGTAAAGCATAATGTATTGAAAGATTGTTCGAATTTCTGAAACTCCTCGCAGTCTTAATGGAGGAATAATGGCGCGATCGACTCATTAAATATGACTAAAATTCGAATTAAAGCTCCATTAGGGAACGAACCATCTGCTATGTGAAGTATTGAGATATTATATTATTTCTTTGTTAATTGCTTATGCCTGTATTATAAAATATTATAGAATAGAAATGACACTTAACTTGTGCTGGAATTTGCTCGAGACTTTGACCGCGTGAGTTCGGTTTCTTACAAAAAGACAGTACCAATCGCGCTCGTGTTCTCGTTTTAAAAGCGAGATTTAATTCTTCAAGTTCAAGCCTTAATGCTTCAGCAGAGGTTGGTGATGTTATGTTAAGTTTTTTCCACAAGTAAGTACTTATTTGGCCATGGTGGCATAAGCGATGGTCATTATGTACAGGCCTCTCCAAACACGCTTCCCATCATAACCGACAAGTCTGTCCGTCGCGAGTCATGTCAATATACGCCACAGTATGTTTTCGCAAACAGGCCATATTTGCCGACCGTGCAAACAGCGATCCGTAACGTATTGTGGGCGACTTTATTGATTCTGACGAATGACGACTGTATGTTGATATGCTATATTTCAATAGTTTCTTCTAGTGTCATCGTTCTTTCGTTCGTTTCAGCCAAATGGCGCCTACAGATGGACTATGGCCTCCCCAAGGATTTCCATAACGACCGGTCCTGCGCTGCCCGCATCCAGGTTTTTCCCGTGACCTTCATCAGATCGTCGGTCCATCTAGTGGGGAGCCCGCAACTACGTCTTCCGGCCCGTGGTCGCTTTTTCTGCCCCAACGGCCATCGTCTCTACGAGCTATGTGCCCTGCCTACAGTCACTTGATTTTAGCAATTCTGCGAGCTATATCGGTCACTACTAGGTGGACCGACGATCCGGTAAAGGTCGCGAGAAGAACATGGATGCGGGCAGCGCAGGACCGGTCATTTGGCTGAAACGAACGATTGCATAATATTTTGATTTCCTGAATAAAAATATGAACTCCCTGAAACAGGGTCATTATAGGCTAAAATGAGTCATAAAAATGATTTTATTTTTGCAAGCAGGCTTTTAAAAAGCACTTTTATACTTCTCAGTATTAACCCTGTCACTGCTTCGGGACAATAAATGGCCATTACGTACTGAGTAGGCCTGTTCTAACCTGCATCCAAAAACATTTACGAGTAGTGTCTGCTTTTAGAATGCATTTTAAAAGTTCCTTTTAAGCCCTTAACACAACTTCAGTGCTGAGAAGTAGCGCTAGAAATTTACTCTATTGTCGAAAGTGTCGGCATCTTCTGACTGATGATTTGACATTAGAGCAATTATGCTTGTTCGATCCTCTTCGACCACTGGACTATTCTTCTTCTTGTCGTGTCGACAAACCTACACAGCAGTGTCAGCCCAAAACTCCGCCACAAGAGTGGCGTTGTCAGTAGCCTTCATTAAATCTTCCTGCGTGCATTTGTTTGGGCACGCAGGGCACGAAATCATGGGCTTCATCGACTGGGAAACAAAACCACACTTGCACTCCACGTTTTGAGCCATCCAATATTAGATGAGTGGACTGAAATTAGGTATGTTTTGTAAAGAGATCAAAATATTCTGTATCTGAAGTTACAATCTGTTTCTCATCGATTAGTCTTAATCAATCGATTTGCAAAAAATGTAGAAGGGACAGAGGAATGTCCTTAACAATTTCACGCCAATCGACATTCGCTTTGAGAAAAAGCGGTTCCCTTTCTTCCGCATTAATTAGAGGAGACTGGGGCGACCAACAATTTTAGGGACAAGGCACACAAATGGGACATCATTTGTAGAGTAAATAACATGACATGCGTGCCAAAAAACTCATTTATTTTTGCAAATAGGCTTTTAAAAAGCACTTTTACACGTCCCAGTATTAATCCTACCACTGCTTCGGGACAATAAATGGGCCAGTGCTGAGAAGAAGCAGCGCGAAAAACTCGGTCACTATTAGGACAGATTTTGAGAATGAGATTTTCTGGCAGTTACACTTGATGGAAATTTTGTAAGTACTTACTCTGATTTGTTCGTTCGTTTCAACCCTTCACTTCGTGACTAGAGAAAGGACGCCCCCACATATATCCTCAACGATCGGTCTTGTGCTGTCTGCGTCCACGAATGTGCTTCCCGTAACCATTGCCAGATCGACGGTCAACTGATTGGTAGGTAACCAAATTTTTATTGCTTGGCCAAAATCTTTAATCATATTGTTCAGTAGGTACTTCATCATCATCATCATCATTTCAGCCATAGGACGTCCACTGCTGAACATAGGCCTCCCCTAATGCTTTCCATGTTGATCGATTGGTAGCGGCCTGTATCCAGCGCTTCCCGTAAAGGTAGCACTTTACGATGTCGTCGGTCCACCTTGTAGGTGGACGTCCCACGCTGCGTTTTCCGGTACGCGGCCTCGGCCTTGTTCAGTACTTACCTACTTTCAAGTGATAACACTGCCGAACGGTTTGTCAGTTTTAAAGTTAGTTAATTTAATAAAGTGTCAGTTTTTCGAGTCTTCCAGTGACTAGGCCCACTTTTAGTTTAGTCCACGGGTCAAGTGGCTGGATTGAATTTTCTCAATACTTTTCTTCCAGGCTAGGCCCACTCTAAGATTCTAAAATAGATTTCTGTTGATTTGGTGTTTAATTTATTAAGAAAAACATTGAAAGTGGGCCGGCCCAGTTACTGGAATAAAAAAAATTAAATGTATGAAGGTATGTAGAAATTTTTAATGTTGGATAGTCATAATTGGCCTACAAAATCTCACCAAAATACATTGTTATACAAATTGATATTGTGCTGTGTACTATCCTTAAATAAATAAATAAATCCAGCGACAAGCTAAAAGTGGGCCAAGTTACTAGAAGATTTAAGTTTTTCTACAGACAATGCTTATCATGGGCACCCTTTTCAAGACAGCAGACAAAAAATCGCGGTGTCCAAGAAAAAGTGTTGATCAAAGCCAGCCCTTCCGCTAACTGATCAAACGACATTCTTGGGCGGCGCCCTAATAACCGCCCGAGCAGTTAATTACAAGTTTCTCTAGCACCGGCGCTTTTAAGCACTTTATTGGGGCTCAAAGGACCTAAGTTCTAGGAGCTTTGAAACGTTTTGATAGAGCTTTTAAGTTTGGTAGTTAAAAGTTTTGATTGTTGAAAAATATCGGATTTCAAGGGTCAGTTAGTTTATTCTAAGACAAAAGTAAACTTTTCTGAACCCATTGATGGCCTATTGTTTTATGTATAATTCCTAAAGAACTCTGTAGCGGACGAGGCGAAGAAGATCGGCAAGACCTGGAGCGAGATCAAGCGAGAAGCTCAAGACCGAACGAGATGGAGGACTGTTGTGGACGCCCTCTGCCCCATCTAGGGGACATAGGACCATAAGTCAAGTAAGTCAAGTCCTAAAGAACTCTACCGAAGAAATAATTTTATTAATTTTATATTTTGCTTTTTAACACCAGCTAATTTTATTCTTGAATTAAGAAATATAATAACTAAACACTCAAAATAATATTTATAGCAGATCGTCATGTACTTAACACAACTTTTACATTTATGAATTTACCTACAATAATGGATCCAGCCAGGCAAGCAATTAAGGAGCTAGGAGCAAAGCTTAATTATTTCATCTTCTATTGTGAAGTTTAGTAATTTAAATAGTTGCTTGTGTCTCTTTCTTCCTTTCTACTCTGTAACTCCGAGCAAACTGTTAAAACTCTAACTTCGAGCAAATAGTTAATATTATCCTTACCAGCATTCGAACCCAGGACTTTTTATCCACAACCACCACGCCACAGGTCTGATTGCATCGTAAAACTTGGTGTCAATTCGACAGACAACGCCGGGATGCGGTAATGGCCGCGTGTGGCCATAAAGGCGGTAGCTCGTCACTTTTGTAAGGCCATTTGAACAAATGAGTGTTTGGGATGGGACAATCGATCATGAGCGAAAACTTGGCTAAGGGTAGGTAGGTATATTGGTTTTTATTACATGTGAGAATTGGCTTAAATTGATTGATCATTCTGTAATGGTAATCTAAATAATTTTTAGTGACAATAAAGCGTAATAAAACTTAGGAATTCAGGCTATGAAATCTCCAATTTCTAAAAAAATCTTATATTTACTAGCATCAAGCAGTATGCAGATGAAATGAATTATGATTTAAATATTTCTTTCAGAAACTAAATACTTAAGTTTTGCAACAAAATAATAAACGTGATTAATGTATTTTCAACACTTTTTTATTCTGATCCATAAAAATTTAGTTCCTCATATTAAAATGTATTTTGTGAGTTTAAAAATAAAAAAATGTGATTTCATGGCCTCACTATTTCAGAATCGAATTGCTAAAGGCTTCTGCGGCTGAAGCGGCCTGAAAACGCGACATAATGGAGACTCTGTGACGAACAGTTCAAATAAGAGGATTGTGGCCCAAATGGACGGACCTTCTGCATTGACCCACTTTGAGGCAGGTGGAAAAAAGTGGGAAAAGAAAGAAAAATTAGGCTTGGCTTAATAGTTCATGGGTCGAGCTACAAACTCCAGTTCTAGGTTTGAATCTAAAAAAAACAGACTATCTCTACATAAATAGTAACTGCAGTCATAAAACGAATTATGTTAACCCAGTATCTCTAGATCAATTTGAGCCATTAAGTTAGTTGTTTGATTGTTAATACATAAAGAACTTATATAAATACATACTTATATGACTCATACATATAATAAATCTACCAATATTTTTCTATCGCTTCCTAGCCATAACACAGCCCAAATTGTGCCGTTTTGATTTGATTTGATATGTGTTATGTTAAGATCAATAAAGTATTGTATTTCTACCTGTCTTGTTTGTAAACAAAGCCTAATTGTTAGCACGTGCAGACTCATCGAAGAGTTGCTAAGCCTCGGGGCTGGGGCAAGGTTAGTAGCGCATAAATAACTGAGCGGACTGACGATCCGAGTTCGGCTGAGATTACAAATTGTGTGCATTATTAAGCTAGGTGAAGGTTATAAGTACAGTCGGAAGCTTATCAGTAAAGTAGCACCTATTACAAACATAATATAAGATGGCATATAAGTTAGAACTGACTCGCGGTTCCATTTCATTGGGCTTTGGTGGACACCGTCGGGTTTTAGTGGGTAGCCCGCTTAGTGAGCAGGCGGGGAGAGTCCCACATAACCCATTGACCGTCACCATTGACCAGTGGGTATGCGCAAAGTAAGTAAAATAGCGTTAAAAAAAGGCTCAAAACTGTGCTTGCGTTACGTCACTATTCAGTCTTGTACATGAATAAGACCATTGACATTTCAGCCAAATGATGTCCAATGATAAATAAAGGCATTCCCCTCTTCAGGTACTTCCCTTGACCTTCACTTGATCGTCGGTCCACCTAGTGGGACGCTAAGTTTCGTCTTCCGGCCCGTGGCAGGAAAACTTTTCTGCTCCAACGGCCATCAGCTCTACGAGGCATGTGCCCTGCCCACACAAATAAGACCATAAATGAATCTACTGTAACATATTGTTGGGAACCCAACAACGCGCGGGAGGAGACGTGCGGGCGGCGTACGACGACTATCGTCACCTCGGGCCGACAGCGTCATCATCGGCTGCGCTCGGGTCACACACTCGCCTTTGGACACCACCGTCGTCGCACGAATACCGCGTACTCTCATAATTGATTGTAATTAGGCTGGCGAGAATTTTATTACAGCAACCTATTTTTATACAGTCCACTATTTTATTTCTTACTAATATTCGTTAGGACCCTAACAATGGTCCTTCGAGCCGGATTGTCTTCTGAGGAACGTAGTTGTGAGCAGCATTTTTTAGAAAATACCTCTCGTAAAGATGACGGGCGCTTTGTGGTCAAAATGCCGCTGAAGCAAGATCCTTCAGTCTTAGGCGACTCTTTTCAAAAGGCTAAAGTCCGTTTCTTATCTTTAGAGAAAAAATTTGCTCGTGAGCCCGAATTCAAGGCAAAATACTTGGATTTCTTAAATGAATATTCCGCAGTAGAACTACAATATTTTAATGATCCTAACATTGTAGTAACAGAAATTTTTAACGATTCTAGAGTCGTTAAAAGTTATGTTCTTTTTAACTTTACGCAAAATTAGCACTTAATCTCTCGTCAAAAGCGTTGAATTTAAGAGAGTCCTGAAACGGTATATTTTTACTACTTCTTATTTTTCAAACAAATAGCGACGTTGTTGGCTTAAGTTGGCCACGTAACTATCTAAGTGACAACAAAGTTGTCGTAACTTAGCAAGTTAACTAACTCGATAGAGTTGCGATGGTGCGAATTGTCGCGTCCGATAATAGAGCTTTGTTGAGATCTTTTAGGGTTCTGCTGGAAGAATAGAAAACCCCCTTTATCGTACTTTTACGCCCGTATTCACAAATGATGCTTGCTCAAGTGAAGCAGCAAATCGATTGCACAGCGTTGAATAGAGGTGCGCACTGTGAGATCTCATTATAATGTTTGTGAATGAATACGGGCGTTATTTAAGAAGAGCTATAGGGTTAAATATTTTTCATCGCTTTCAAACCATACAATTTTGAGACAAAACATTAGTACAGCAGCCATAATTTTCAGATCTCTTTCAATTAAAAATAAAATAAAAAACTTACCCATAGTCGATCTAATTTGAACTACGCCTCACTTACCTGAAAAGAAAAATCATCATTGTTAAAAATCATAAGACGAGAAGATAAAATCGCTTGATAATGATCATGAACATAGCTGATTGTAAAATTGAGACGTAACATTAACTATTAAATTGATTAAAGTTTCAAATTCATTCATATTAGTAGGTAAAATTAAAACTTGATATAAAATATTAAGTTGCGTTTACAAACCGAATATTTTCACGAATAATATTAAATGTTAACTGATTAATTAACCAAATTTCACTAAAACCATTTGGTACTCTAGTGCTTTAATGAATTTTACGTCAATTGATCACACAGATTTCACACCACCTCTATATCTAAAAACAAATCACAACAATCTGTACAAAGTTAAACATATTATTTACACAAGAACATGCTTGTAGGTAAACAATTTATATTATGACAACCAAAATCATTGTCCGAAATTTCACACCACACACCAAACATTTCGGAAATATTTTCAAAATAACTTCTAGCCTTATTAAGTATCTCTAAAATATACTATATTATACAACTACATGAAACTATATTGTGTAAATCTCTATACGACCCCTAGTGAGGGCTAATCAAGAACATGGTTGTTACACACAATGTCAGAAAAACCAAAACTTCAGTAGAAAGCCACTTCAATATCACTAAAGAACGAACTACTTGTGTTCAGTGTAGAGTAGGTATACAGGGTGGAATTTTGTAATGCCACCTGGAGGGAAAGTACTCTTAATATTGTAGATAGAAAATTTTACTGAAAGGAAATATTCCTTTATTTTTAAAAAGAAATAGAACTGAATTCAAAGATTTCTAAAAAATTGCTTACCACACCCGGGATTCGAACCAACTAAAATCTGTTAAAAATTACACCCTGTATTTTTATTGCATCGATCGTTAGGGTTAAGTATAAGGATGAAATCTCTCTAACAAACTTGATAAATCAAATGAAAGGAAAACCAGGAAATCTTAAATTATTTTAATTATGTACAGGAAATTGTATGGTATGGTAGAGAATTTTCGAAAAAAATTCTAAAATCTTTGAATGCAGTTCTCTTTCTTTTCAAAAATAAAGGAATGTTTTCTTTCAGTAAAATTTTCTATCTACAGTATTAAGAGTACTTTTCCTCCAGGTGGCATTACAAAATTCCACCCTGTATAAAGTCTCTATCAAACATGTATTTCCTAGACATGTCTGCGATGGACAGCACTATCTAGAAAATAAGTAGGCTGAGCCTACAGATTGATTTACTGACCTCATAAAAGAAACTTGAGCCACAGTAAAAGGAACAGTAGAAGCGGCTAGTTTCCTAAAAAATACTTTTACTCCGTCAATAATTAAAAAAAATTGGACGAGTATATTTTTATTTGACAATCAAATAAGTAATTACGAAGTTATGTTGCGTTGAAGTTCCGCGTGACGTCACAAAGTGCTACACCAATAAGCACTCCTTGACGCCACGGCCTCTTATTTTGAACTTTAGCGCGCTTTATCTCTTTCAATTTTCATTACTTTGTAAAAGTTAATAATGCGTGTCAATATCAATAAAATGACAACACCTTGGTAAGCAACATATTCGTAGTACACAAGAATCTCTAGCGTCTTCATCTACTCGTAGTTCCTGAATTTAATTTCTGCGATCAGGCTTTTAAAAAGCGCTTTTACACGTCCTAGTATAATGTTAACCATACTGCTCACTTTCAGTGAAATTGTTACCAAGAACAGCAAGCCCATTCAAATAAAGGGGGATATAATCGCAACAATGTTTATAAGAATAACAATATTCTACATAATGTTTCGGCGGAGGAGCGTTTACACGATGTCATAGAATAATTTAGAAACAGTATAATACCCGTATTCGTTGCTTGTTTATGTGAAGCAGCAAATCGAACGCACAGCGTTGAATAGAGCTCTGTGAATGGTTCGTGTGTCACCCTGTGCGTCCACGCGCACTGTGAGACCTCATAGTAATGTTTGTGAACCGCTATTGTATAAAGAGCCGTATTTGACAGCGCGGTCGTGAATGAGTTAAATGAGTCAATAACTCTGCCATTTGGTGCGCTGGTTTAACTACTCTGTATTATACTACGCCTAAAACAGATTGATCTGTTTTTGGTACTTAAACGCTGTTATGTTAGCGAATTACAGTACACGAATCTCAACACAAGATGGCTCATTCTTATGTTCGTTCGTTTCAGCCGAAAGACAGTCCACTCCTGGACAAAGGCCTCCCCCAAGGATTTTCACAAAGACCGGTCCTGCACCGCCTCCATCCTGGTACCTCCCGCGACCTTCACCAGATCGTCGGTCCACCTAGTGGGAGCCTGCCCACACTACGTCATCCAGCTCGTGGTAGCCACTCGAGAACTTTTCTGCCCCAGCCTAGCATTCTTATGTACAACAATGCTTTTATTTTTGCGTACAATTTGAATTGTATTAAGTTGTCAGCTGTAAAATCGCTTCATGTAAAGGCCTTCAGTGGCTCGAATTTTCCGCGTCAGCGAGATAAAGGCCACATCCGGTTTACAGCATCCTAAAATTGTCCAATTCACGTTTACGATGTGCAACAAAGTCGACTTTGGCTCGATTTGGTTCTGTTCTATCTTGGCTAAGCCATAAGGCCGATTCTATTTATTTATCTTATTTTTCAGCAAATAAATAGTTAACTTAGTAAGATTTTTACATTTATGCTGACTTTACAAATTCAAACCCCATATTGACTCATCTTTCCATTATAAGAAGGTTCATCTTCATCATCATCATTTCAGTCATCACTGCTAAACATAGACCTCCCCCAATGATTTCCACAATGGCCGGTTGGTAGCGGCCTGCATCCAGCGCCTTTCTGCTACTTTTATGAGGTTTAGAAGGTTGACTGGTACAGGATGTTGTAAGGCATTAATTGTGCTTTCTTTATGCAGTAAAGTTTAAGTTAATACCTACACCAGAAATGCAAGGATACGTCTTTATAATCATTATAATTTTATTGTTCCAACTTGACGAGCACAGCTCACAGCTGTCTTTTATTTTATAGGACTTTTATGCGGAATACTAAAGTGCAAGCTTAAAACTTTTATGTTTTAAAGATGGCTCCGGAAAAATAAATATTATTTCAAGTGATTATATTAATGAATGGGCATAGAAATAAATACTATGTCCCTGATCAAATGATAAGTTCATATTATGTTGGTCTATTTTAAGTCATCTAGGTGGTGTTTCCGTTAGGAAAGTTTAAGGTTAAAATGGTAGTCAAGACCTGATGATAATGATAAATTATTTTTAGATAAGATACGCA
The DNA here is from genome assembly GCF_004193835.3 of Ostrinia furnacalis. Taxonomy (NCBI): domain Eukaryota; kingdom Metazoa; phylum Arthropoda; class Insecta; order Lepidoptera; family Crambidae; genus Ostrinia; species Ostrinia furnacalis. Next base: position 25,323 of record NW_021133289.1, read on the forward strand.
TTTATAGAGCTACATATGTGTTTGACGTCAATCTAGCTTTATGGTAAGAAGAACATTGAATTCTTCTGACAAAAATCATTGTCCATTCAAGTTATTTGAAACTTCCAATTGTAGCCGAACTAATTTTCAATTTATTGAACATTTCAACGCTTTATTAAAGCCCATAAGTTCCGCAATAACTCGGCATAACTCGGCATAACTCGGCGTAACTCGGCAATTCTAATCCAGGCTTATAACGAAGTAATCCAAGTTGCTTCTTCCGATTCGCGACAACTCAAATAGATTCGCACTTCGCGAAGAGTGGGGTGGCCATGATGTGTATGAAAATGTATAAGCAAAAGAATAATAGAATCGAAATTCTGTTAATTTAAACCAGAAAGACCAAATCTATTCAGATACATCGATATACAAGTTGTGGTTTTGTAATACAACGCTTATTTCAGGGGTGGTAGTATACATGACATTGACGCCAAAAAAAAAATATAGAAAAAAAAACATTTTAAATTTTCATGGAAAAATCCATGAAATGAGAAAAATGATATTATTACGCGGGCGAGCTAACGGACAGTCCCCCCGCTCTCCCGGGGTGGCGGCAGCATGTGCTTGGTGGTGTAGCGGGGTACGCAGGGGTGGTATTAAAGTAATAGTTACAATTTTATTTATATTTTACCCCTGAGATGGGCGTTGTTTTACAAAACCACACCCTGTATTAAATGGTAATGGTAAACATAATAATTGAGTATATTATAGAAAGATGACGTAAAAGGTAGGTCAAGTTAACAGCTCTAACTGCGACTCTTATGCTATGTCAAATTAAATATTGTGAAAACCAACGAGTAGCCTCAAGAAGACCATGTTCTTCGGTAAATGACAGGGAATCATGATGACACCACGTGGACAAACACCAAAAAAGGTGGTTGGATTTGTTGATACTTAATTTCTTCAATGAAAGAAACCAATGCAGTACTCGTACCTATTACATTTCTGTTGAATATTACTCATTGCATAACTATACAGTTGTCTTACGCCCGTATTCACAAACATTACTATAAGGTCTTACAGTGCGCGTGGACGCACAGGGTGACACATGAACCTATCACAAAGCTCTATTCAACGCTGTGCGTTCGATTTGCTGCTTCACAAGCAAGCGTCGTTTGTGAATACGGGCGTTATCCTTCAACTAAACTAAAACTTGAACTGAAATGTTTTGTGAAGAAAAGTCCTTTAAAATATATTTTNCCTTCTTATGAGGCCCATAGTAAGCGACCACGTTTCGGATCCATATGTCAACACTGGCAACACACACTGCTCGAAGACTTTCGTCTTGAGACACTGCGGTATTTCGGACATGAGTATATGGCGAAGCTTCCCGAACGCTGCCCATCCGAGTTGGATTCGACGATTGACCTCTTTCTCGAAGTTGGACCTACCTAAATGGACTGTTTGTCCCAGGTATACATAATTGTCGAGACTCTACACTCGAAGTTGTGGGTGTATGTAAGCGTCTAATTACATCTTGAGTTCACATTCGAAAGCCCGACCAAACTATTGGCAGGGTGTCTAACAGTAATTGGAATGGAAGGAAGAGAACGTAAGGTATAATAAGATATAAGGTGATTTATTATCACAAGTTAAAAGCTCACAGCTGCGATTCTTACACTGTGTAGTAGTTTCGTTTGAAAGACAGAGTACCAAAGGGAAGATACCAACAAGGTAGGATTTATTGATTCTTTATATTTTATAAATAAAAGTTACCTATGCATAATTACATTTCGTTTCACAGGCCCTACTTACTCACTACTTAAGTATCTACTAAAAAATGTTTTGCGTTGAAAAGTCCGTAAAAATATATTTTCATGGAGCCCCCAGCGACAAGAATTTGAATATGGGTTGAATAAGTTAAAAGGTGCTTTGTTACGGCCGATCGATCCGAATCAATTGTCAGCCTCCGGAGTCCGGGCCCGATCCAAAGCCATACTTAGTGTGTAGACTTCCTTATTTGCCGTTCTATTCATCTCTTTTACTCTTACCAATGCTTGACGTTAATGAGCAAGACGGATATAGTGGTACCTACTTAGAATACGTTTTCAATATAAGACTTCAAGGCTGAAGTTCTGAAGAATATTTAATCTTGATACTTTATTAATGTTTGAATAGTCTCGATAAAACTGAATGATTTTGCCATAAAAATTACTATAAAAGCGTTTATGATCCGATGTTCCGAACATGAGATTGAAATACTAAAATTTTCACTTCAGTTGGTAATAGAGCTATAAAAAGTTTAAATGTTTCTCACGGGTATAATGGTTAATACAGCAATCTTGAAAAAAACACAAATCTTTTAATCTAAAATAAATTATTAAGCTTCAGCAATTTCAAATATAGGATGGAGGCCGCGTACCGGAAAACGCAGCGTGGGACGTCTACCTACAAGGTGGACCGACGACATCGTAAAGGTAGCAGGGAAGCGCTGGACGCAGGCCGCTACCAATCGATCAACATGGAAAGCATTGGGGGAGGCTTATGTTCAGCAGTGGACATCCTATGGCTGAAATAATAATGATGATGATGATGAATTACAAATATGACTTTCATGACTTTCAACGTAAATCTTTAATACCTAAATCACCTTGTTTACGCATGATGTTATAAACTCTATTTACTGAAATAATATTGTTGTGATCTAGACCACTTACAACTAAAAATACATTTTCTATGCAGGCCTTCTTTCACACGGCACTCAAACACTTCCTAAATATAGCTTGCTTCAACCACCCTTCAGGCCAAAATATCGATTGGTTATAAACAATTAAGTAAGTAATTAACGACAACCGTGAACGTGTCACATACTTATTGTGCAAATCCTAGTATAGTCATAGTCATAGTCATAGTCATATATGTTTATTGCATCATGTTGGTACATTTGGATCTTAAATATTAGTACAGAGTCCCGAAACATGGCCCTGTAAGCAACATTATAGGTACATACAATATTAAAATCTAAATTATCAAAATAACAATATTACAGACAATTGCTTAGGTATATTTATTTATTTATCTAGATTTGAGATCAAAGAATTCTTTTAACGTGTAGAAACATTTACTTAGTAGCCATTCTTGAATGATCAAACGAACTTACCAAGTGAAGTTCGATCTAAATTATCCTGTTTTCGCCGAAGAGATTTATTTTACCATGTAGTACCCCTGTACGACAACCCAATCCGCACACAATATTCAGCGTAGTAGTATTAAAAAACAAAAGAGCGGGCAACCCCACCCCTACCACGCTGTGGGCTCGGTGTCCGAGCGGTCTCATGGGGTATAATGGTAAAAAAACCAGAAATCTTTTGATATAAAAGAATTGTATAATGTAGGTGTTTTCTATTTATAATATGTATGTATTTACAAAAAAAGTATTTAAGTATGTTTATATCCATTGTCTAGTACTCATAGTACAAACTTTGTTTAGTTTGGGACTAGATAAGAGGCGCAGTGTAAAATGTCGAAGGACTTTTTTTTATGGAACAGGAGGTAAACGAGCAGAGGGTACACCTGATGGTAAGTAATTACCGTCGCCCATAGACACCCATAGATTTATTTATTTAAAATAACTTCAGCAATTGCAAATATGATTTTCATGACTTTTGACATAAATCTTTAATACCCAAATCACCTTGTTTATGCATGATGTCATAAACTCTTTACTGAAATAATATTGTTCGTGATCTAGACCACTTGAAACTAAAAATACATTTCCTATGCAGGCCTTCTTTCACACGGCACTCAAACACTTCCTAAATATAGCTTGCTTCAACCACACCTCAGGCCAATGTATCGATTGGTCATAACCAATTAAGTAAGTAATTAACGACGGACAACCGTGAACGTGTCACATTATATAAGATTATGCCTCTACAGGAAAACAGATAAAATTCTTTGATAGCATTCAAGTAATTACTATCACTACATAGTATAAAACAAAATCGCTTTCCGCTATCTGTCCCTACGTATGCTTAGATCTTTAGAACTACGCAACGGATTTTGATGCGGCTTTTTTAAATATACTCAACGTCAAATAAACCGCACCTTCCGCGACGCGAACCTTAAAGATTTTCTTTTGACACAATCATGGTGCCCCAACAATATTGGTGTTATATGGTTATAAAACCAAATAATGATCTCACTTTTCTCTTCTATAAACAGAAATTTATAGAAGAGAAAAGCCGGGAAATTCCATTGCAACCGTGCGAAGTCGGGACGGGCCGCTAGTAGTTTATAATTATTTTGTAATAAGGCTCTGTAGATGGTATTTACACTCTCAAAACTACAGGCACTAAAATATCTTGTCAGGACTACGGAACCCTATAATATTTTTTGGGTTTGCAGTTAGGCTGTCAAACGCAGATGACGCATTTCTTCCAGGTCATCACTATCTTTTTCCCTATCATACATTATCTTTTTATTTGTATTCAATTTGAAACACTATGCATCTGTTCAATCCATTTCCTTTCCTATCTGATAACTAAGCATTCAAATTGCATCCATTTAATATGATATCTACAAATTGCATCGACAATCAATATCGGTTTACGTTCAACATTTGCGTTTCAACTATTAACCCTATTACTTAGGTTTAAAGTTCGTTTTCCAGGAACACCATCGACATCAGTTTACTCGTACATCTCTGCATTCGTCTTTGAATTATTAACCTTATTGCTAAAGTTTAAAGTTAGTTTTCCAGGAGCTGTTCTATATCTGAAACAATGGGCAGCCTATCAAATTGAATGCTGGTTCAATGGAGAAGCCACGGATAATACACTTCTGGTACGCTCATTGGCCTGAATCAGGCCTGATGGCCTGACAGGCTGCGTCGAATGATAACTTTAGGATTAGTCCGGATACTGAAGCCGGGACATTGTCTGTGACATCTACTGTATCCATTAAATAAATTTAATATGATACAATTTGTATAATAGATATTGAAGATATGAATGTATCAGATTAACCGGTTAATTAAGAGATGATTCGGTGATTCAGAGTGTTGGTAGAGTGAAACATATTTTCTACTTTTTATTCCTAGCTTAGCTTCTTTGTCCTTCTTCTTCTACTAATTTTAGTAAATGTAGTCTTAAACTTTTCGTAATGATTTAAAATTGATCTAATGACAATACGAGTATAGCTTGATTACTTTTGAGAACTGCTCTAGAATTAATTAACGATTTTATTTACTTAAACCCAAGATATAGAGACTTGTTTTGTTCTGGCGCTATTTTTATTTGCTTTTATTTTGAAAAATTGGCGATTTGCTTTACTCCTCAGTCTGAACAAAACATACACTTTTGACTGAAATTTGTCTACTTCTAAGAATAACTCTAGCATTAATCCCGTATCTTGACATGTATACCGAACCATACTTTATTTATACGAGTGCGTCACGTACAGGCCCCATCATCAGTGCGAGAGGCTCAAGGGTTTACCGTAACCACAGCGCAATGCCTACAAATAACAGGGTAAAGGGTCCCTGCAAACAGGGGTCAACAACGAACGTAAGAGCATACCCGAGGTTTCGTGATGTTCGGCATTTGGAGAAACAAAAGAAAAGCGAACGTAACGTTTTCTTAACCACACACGTAGTAAGTAGTACGAGACTGAGGAATTTTATTTTCCACCTTTTGTTGGGCAAAAAATTATAAGGACTGGACTAAATAGGTTTGGGTAAGATCGTTCGTACGCATAACGTCTATTTATCTTTCGAAGCTCTTCAAAATTAGACGCTAGCTACACTAACACCGTATTCACAAAGATTACTATGACGTCTCACAGTGCTCGTGGACGCACAGGGTCTCACACGAACCAATCACAGAGCTCTATTCAACGCTGTGCGTTCGATTTTCTGCTTCACTTAAGCAAGCATCGTTTGTGAATACGGGCGTAAGGCTGAGCTGCTACACCGAACTTTAACCGTAACTATAGCGATAGCCGGTGCTTTTGTATGGAGATTGACAGATTTTTGAGGTTTGTAAAAGTTAAATATGGTACAACTCAGCCAGTTATTCTGTGCTTCGAAAGGCTAAATTTATTAATGCCCATAAAATCTGACATCAAAATTATGACTGATGTTACAACTCAATACAAGAAGACAACTCCATCACACTTTTGCGTTTAATTAATTACAAACGAATATTTTCAACTTAATCATGATTTCCATTCGTAAATTATCAAGTTTGACTTGACATTTTGATTGATAACAGCAAGATAGTGGTCATAAACAAAATCATTTATCATTTCCCAAAATTGAGAGCCGAGACGTCCGATATTTATTAATAATGATTGTTTATAAAATAGCGTCTTGTATTTTATTTTAACTGTAATAATCTGAATCGTGGTCGCTTACTACAGGCTTCATAAGCAGGCTCAAGGTCACCCTAAAGGCGATGGAGCGGGCTATGCTCGGGGTTTCCCTGCGTGATCGAATCAGAAATGAGGAGATCCGCAGGAGAACCAAAGTAACCGACATAGCACGCAGAATTGCTAAAATCAAGTGGCAGTGGGCGGACCGGCCATCGTTTCTACGAGCTATGTGCTCGTTATGTGCTCGTAGAAACGATGGCTATTGGGGCAGGAAAGTTCTCGAGTGGCGACCACGGGCTGTGGAAGACGTAGCGTGGGCAGGCCTCCTGAGCCTGGATGCGGGCAGCGCAGGACCGTTCATTGTGGAAAACCTTGGAGGCGGCCTTTGTCCAGCAGTGGACGTCATTTGGCTGAAACGAACGAACGAACGAATAATCTGAATCAATCATTAAACCTTAAAGTTATTATAAACTTGTTTATTATTGTTATACTAATGAATATCGAAGGAACTTTCCAAAGTTTAGATTAATAAGGCGAAAGGCAGTTACTTTTGTTATTTCGTAAAAATAATATACTGAGGTTAAGAATCACGAGCATTTTATACTCGAAATTACAGATTACCTTATTTTTTTCATTGCATCAATCAAGTTCGTACGAGTATAAGTAGAAATGTTTATAAGTTGTGATGTAAAAACAAATTAAGGTTGACTTGCACCACTTAACTTTGAGAGAAAATTTAACGATAACAGTGGCTTTTTGTATGGAGTTTGACAGATTTTCGACGTTTGTCAAAGTTAAAGTAAGATGGTGCAACCCACCCTAAGTCTGATGGGCTGTTTGAGGCTAGATGACAAAATTTCTATTATTTGCCAAAAAAAACAAAAGAATGTCGATATTAGTCGTTGAACAAAAGAAAGAAGTTTTTCTTGGTGGCCAGTGTCGCGCAAATAAACACCAATATAATTCTCTCGTATCCACCATAAAACAATACTCCAAGTATAGGACTCAAGTAATATCGTAAAACGTGTTTCGCCGACTCGAGACGGTTGAAGCGTCTTGAGCTGAGCACGCTTCACGGAACTGAGGGTAGATTGTTGTGAGACCGCCTTAGGCTATATGGACCGGGTTATTTACAGGTAAGACGGGAAATTGTCTTGCTTTCGCTTGTTNCTCGATTGTTTATTGAAGTTTACATTATACGTAACTTTCTACTGCTATTGTGGATATTTTTCGCTATTATTAAACTTGCTTATGGGCAACCGATATTAGGGTATGTCAATGGTGTTGGGGTAATCTATACTGAAAGTCTTTAAACTTCATTGTCACCACTAGTTGTCTTGCTCTCTACGATTTGCTAAAACGTGTAATAAGTTATGATGTCACTTGTCCGGCAGCTCAATTGACAATTGTAGCGCGCATACGAGGTACACGTATAGACTGATTTTTAGGCTAACATTACCATATTATAAAACTTGTGCCATTTTGTGAAATAATTTGCGTTTTCTGTAGTAACGAACGTTACACTATCTATTTATTTATCGCTTGCTAGCGGCCGCCCGTGACCACCGAACACTTTGGTTATGAGGAACAAAATGTTGTGTAAATTAAACAAATAATTCTGTAGTGAGCTAGACTTAGTTTGGTTATAGTTACCACTTAGTTCGGTGGTCACTTTTGTTGTGTAAGCAGTAATCAAACATTTTTTTCAGTGTTCTAATCATAAATACTTCCCTCACCAACAAACCCATAATAACGAAGAACACGCTCTTTTAGCCTACCTATTTAAATACATTAAGTACCTTAGTCCTTACATAGTTCAAACTGTATTGTTTACATTGGTATCCAAACTTTCCCATCATAAATTCCTTTCTTTGCTCTCCGCTCCGCTAAGAATTTAAACCGTATTTCGAGGATTGGAAAGAAATAACAATACTTAATCAAGATTTACGGGGTTTCCGAGCCGTTTGCGACCGAAACTGGGATCTGTTTTATTGTATTCGATCCAGTTGGGGAGTCTAGTTTGGGTAATCGAAATTGAGGTTCGTGTTTCGGTATTTTGAGGCCGTAGGGACACTGTGGTCAATTCCCATGTTACCAATAGTTTGATAGATACCAGCTTGCCCAAAAATGCCTTACTTGAGAATATGTATGCATGCACACAAAAATATGCTAGGTTTTGATAACTTTAATTACTTAGAAGAATCACCTAATCTATGAGACTTCTTTAATAGTCATATTATAGGATGACTGACTGACTCTACCATCAAAATAAGAAAAATACCTTTCGTACGAACTCATATCAGCTGATCAGCATTTTGTTTTAATTCAACGCTTTTATAGAAAGTTACCAGTTAAATACCAGTTGATAAAAATAATAAGGCCAATTCTTAAGTATTACGGTTTTTCGATAATTCAAAAAGTCGCACCGCCCGTCGCAAGATAAACGATAAAATACGTTTCCGATAAATAACTAAGGCTGAGTTCCACCATCTTACTTTAACTTTGATAAACATCAAAAATCTGTCAAACTCCATACAAAAAGTACAGGTTATTGTTAATGTTACAGTTAAAATAGGATGGTGCAACTCAGCCAAGTATTCATTCCATTTCTATTCCAGAGCCGGGATTGATCGCACGTCACGCTGGACGATCGCGATTGATCGCTGAACAATGGATTCGATTGCGTTTTCGAATTCATTGCGGGAAACTACGGGATCGCGCGAAAACGTGGCATTAGATTGGATGGGAAAGATACGGGAAATCACGGGATCGCGCGAAAACGTGGCATTAGATTGGGAAATTAAAGATTTTGACAAACAATCGATGAGTTTACTTTAATGAAAAGTTAAGCGTTAATTAGAGACGATACTTATTCATTACACATCATAAATGTGTACATAAAAAATATCTAATTTGAGAATCAGTTTTCAAAACTTGAAAAATCCTCTTACTTACAAAACTACACATTACATAATTATGATTTTTCCACTTCGCTCTACTTTTGCACTGATTGTGAGTAGCATTGAAAGTGTCTAAACTCTATCAGTGCAAAGGACGACTGACCTGGTGGTTCGCATACCAAATTAAAACTTAGATAAGGATTCGGGTTCAAACCCCTCACACAAACATGCCAACTACTCAAGGAATTCTATTATTTCCTATGTCTGAGAGTCCTCCGTCTGGATATGAGCTCCCCTGGCTTACCTGGAAGTTTTTAAATAGACTTCAGACGCAGGTCGGCCGTAGTAAGGACAATCTGTTCAAGTGGGGATTCTTGGATGGCTCAAACTTGTAGTACATGAGTGGTTTTGTTCCCCAGTCGATGAAGCACATGATGTCATGCCCTGCGTGCCCAAATAACTGCACGCAGGAAGATTTAATGAATGCTTCTGATAACGCCACTCTTGTAGCAGAGTTTTGGGCTAATAGTTAATTTTAGATTTTAGAGTTTTAGGCTGACACTATGTAGGTTTGTTGACGACACGAAAAGAAGAAGACTGAAGGAAGTTCTAGTGTCAATAGTACAAGTTCTAGGTACTAAGTCTGGTTAGGTATCCAAACAATTCCTTAATAGGTTAAAGACAGACAGATTTAACCCTCTGAAAGGTCACGTTTTCAAATTCGCTGTACTAAGCCCCGTCAGTTGGGAAGCGCGCTGATATTTGCCTGAAAAATCTCCACTGATGTGTTAAGCCAGGCTCCTTAGGCCAGCTCCACATCAACAGCAAAGCGATTCTACTGGGTGTTAGGTAAATGGGTATATGAGCCGACACTAGCCCATGTTAACATGAGCATATAAATGGTATGGTGAAGTCAGAAAGTTGATATCTTCATTTTAACTATTTTTATTTTCATACAAATCGGATTTTATAAAATTTATTTTGTATGAAAATTAAAAAAATTCAAATGATGATATCAAATTTCTGACTTCACCATACCATTTATATGCCCATGTTAACATGGGCTAGTGTCGGCTCATATACCCATTTACCTAACACCCTGTATAGAAAAGATGGCTAATAAAATATCGTTACATGAAAACTGAGCCTATCGTAGTTTACAGTTTTTTATGCTATTCAAAATTAAGAAACTTCGAGACAGTATAAGTTTCATAATTACTACACTACGAGCTTAAGCTTTGGTTAAAATCTATAGGTATTTCATTCATACTAATGCGAGACTGGACGATATTTTTTTTATCTCCACTCGATAATAATTATGTATAAGCCTATCCATCAGCACAGCACAGGAAACTAATAACAGATAACTGAGTTAAGTGTTCTTTCAGAAAAATATTAAAAAACACCATGGCCTCGGCAAAATAAATAAAAGGAAAATTCAGTTTGTAAGACAGTGGAAATAAGGCCTTATATTGAACGACACGAGGGTTATGATAATCCTCGCTTTGAAGTGTGGATTCCTCGCGTAAATGTGTCAACTTCATAGAGTTACGCGCGATCATTTGTTTCAGCTTTGGAAACACAGTTTAGTAAGAGATTTTTCATGTTCATTAGTATTGATACTACATCAGTTATAACACAAATACTAAAATAATAAAGTCCAGTATCATTTATTTACCCATTCATAACGTCTAGAAGAATTATTTCAGGAGTAAGATGGTGTGCAGATTTTGACAACTAGAGTCGTCAAGAACACACACATAAATAAAATCCAGACTATGAAGTACCTACTAACCATGAGATAGAGGAAAGCTTATTTTAAAGGGTGGTAGAGGAAGAAAATTCTGCTGAAAACATTTATTTTTTATTTTTTTAACCATAACGAGGAAGCTCTTGACCTGTATCTCACTCACCTGATGGTAAGTGACGATCAGGCCCAAGGTTGCTTAACCAATCGACGCAAAAGGAAATTGAATGCAGAATCCTCCAAGATCCTTCGTGGTTATTTATAACTAATGACCGCCTGAGACTTCGTACGCGTGGACCCCCTTAGGGTTTGAATTTTGCAAAATCCCATCTTAGTGAGCACCTACGCTCTAAAAGGAACCCCCATGCAAAATTTGAGACTCCTAGCACTTGTAGTTTCTGAGATTTCGTGATGAGTGAGTCAGTCAGTGACCCTTCGCTTTGACGATCAAACTAATATCTAACTAACATCACAAATGTAGCTACAGTCAGCAACAAAAGAAGTCTTGTCTAACCAACAATCACACAAGTATATCCAATACCTGTGTATACTACATTTCCGTCTATATTATCAACCGTATCATCCTGCAAATAAGACTCATTGTGGCTTGCTGATGTACAGAAACCGTTTTATTATTAAACGCGGCTATTACGGCGCGTGAACGGTTGATAAGCTTGATTTGCTGCTGGCCGCAGCCGCGTGTGATTATGAACTGTCTTATTTATTGATAAAAATTATAGCGATTTGATTAGTTTTGGAGCTGAAATAAAAAGAATAAAAAAGAAGTTTTATTACAGTAGCGCATGCAGACACAAGATTAATTTTAAGTTCATCATTTTCAGGATGTTTCCACTCCAAAAGAACTGATTTTTTTTAAACTTTACAGTTTATTATTTTTACCTACACCACAATAGCATATTATCGCATTAGGCGTCAACCTGTAATGATAATTATATAAGTGTGGAAAATAAATAAATAAAAAAAAATCTATATATATAAAAGAAAGTCGTGTTAGTTACTCCACTTATAACTCAAGAACGGCTGAACCGATTTAGCTGAAAATTGTCAGGGAGGTAGTTTAGAGCCAGGAGAAGGACATAGGATACTTTTTATCCCGTTCGAAATAAAAAAAAGTCTGCTTATTTATTGCCATTAAGGCTAAACAAAGTTCGCCGGGTCAACTAGTTATTAATAAATATTAATAGGCTATAACTTGTAAAAATATAAATCCACGTGGGCGAAGTCGTGGGCAAAAGCTATTATTAACCTAACGTTTGCCCCTTGCAAGATTCAAGCCCACGAACTTAGCTGGCATTGTGCTTTATGCCCTTACCTATACAGGCTCCGATATTATCTAATCATAGATTAGGCTGATAATGATAACGAGCGTGAGGCAGTTTCTTCAGTTCTTTTCATGACCCTCAGCCAATCAATGGAGGTTTTTCATCAGAACTTTTTCCAGCGCGTGCTAATTACTCTCCACAAATTACCCTCGGCTCGATATTTTTTCTGATGCATGAGTTTTTGCGGTAATAGAGGAATGATAATATGAAAGTTGCTGTTTTTGAAGAACGTAATAATAAAATTATGTTTTTGGAGCTTGCTTTGATTAGTAGGCATTCAATCAAAAGATAGAAAAGAAAAGTTAGGGGAAAGTGTGAGGATAGACCTTTGTAAAGCCCGTATTCACAAACATTACTATATGTCTCACAGTGCGCGTGGACGCACAGGGTGACACAGGAACCAATCACAGAGCTCTATTCAACTGTGTCTTCGATTTGCTGCTTCACTTACGCAAGCATAGTTTGTGTCCGTTGTCTAGTCACATTAGTACACCGTCTGCGTAAGTATTGTTATTACGTACAAAAAACACCGCTGTTCAGATTTTAAAAATTCATAATTTTCAAAGAAATTTCATACATTACTGAGAAAATAAATCGCTGAAATTCTGCTTCCTATATCGCTCGGCAGCCAGCTATGGCGGCACGTCGTGAGGGTAGATTGAGTAAAATATCCAAGCATATTTTCGTTAAGTTAGCTTCAAGCATATTTTTGTTGGAAGCTGTAAAGCTTCCTTGAGAGGATTAACTTCATACCAGCTGCTTAAAGGCAATAAAATGCGACGGCAATAAGAATTTTCGGGGGTAAATATAAATTTTGAAGGAAAATAATAATTTATTTATTTATTGAAAAAGATACACCAACGACATATAACAATAATACAGTGTTGACAATATTTACATATAACAATAATGCAAATCAATAGGAATGTAGTGCGTGAACGTGATAAAATCTTAACGATGATTTTAGACGACAAACGTATGGGCTTATCGCGTAAAATCGATAAAATGGCGAGATAAAAGCTTCTCTTATCATCCTAGACCTTCAGATATTTTTGTTTTATGTAGTTACTCCAGTGTTTACTAAACTAGCAGATATCCAAAACAAATTGCTGAAGTCTAAGTTCAATACTACAAAGTCATTTAGACTGACCTTAGATAGACTTCAAAAAATTTAGCATGCAGGTAGATGTCATGACGTAGGCATACTAGTATTTAATAAGTTTACTGTAAAGTGGCAGTGGGCGAGACACATAGCTCGCAGAGCTGATGGCAGTTGGGGCAGAAAAGTTCTCGAGTGGCGACCACGGGCCGGAAGACGTAGTATGAGCCCCCACTAGGTGGACCGTCGATCTGGTGATGATTGCGGGAGGCGGAGAACCGGTCCTTGTGGAAATCCTTGGGGGAGGCCTTTGTCCAGCAGTGGACGTCATTTGGCTGAAATGAACGAAGTAACGAACGAACTGGCGCTAACTATAAGTACACACATCCACACACAGTATAACCAAATGACGTATGTGTAAGGCGCGCCGTCCAATTACACATAATTGATTGATGGGTGACCGCGGCCACCGGGCCTGGCTAAGTGATTAAGCCGGCAAAAATGGACATTAAGGTGGCTTTTACAAATCAAATAGTCTATTTACATTCTGGTATAAATGACATTTATACCGACCTAATTTTTAATTTTTAATCCTACTTAAAAGGTTTCACTATTTAATTTTAGTGGATAATTGGGACAATTTATTTAAATAGGTTTTGATATTGTTTATTATTTAACTTTACTGCCCAAAGATGCAAATAATGCATTCAAATTTGTTCACTGTTCACGTTAACGAATATTGCATTTCTTGTGTACAGACAACAGCACCAACAGCACTGACTCCATTGCAAAATCACCCTTATTGGAAGTGAACAAGATATTACAGTATTTACGACTAACTTGATGGCTGTACATTGGCATATTGTTTGTGGCAGCAGCAGCGAATGCTCGTGTTTACAAGCCGTTGACTGCGCGATGTACCGAGAACGGATAGCACTAATTAGTGTTGTAAAAGACCTGAACTTCAGTCTTAAAATCGAGACTCGAGTTATTTTGAAGTCCAGTCTTTATGGCTGGTTTTAGAATCACGCTGAAGCACGCTGACCGTCAGCAGCGCTCACAACCAAAATGTATGAAGCGTAGGCGCCGAGCGATCAGCGAGCGGTCAGCGCGATTCTAAAACCAACCTAAAATATCGTGTGCGTATCATTTTATTTTATAACATTTGATATGTTTCTTTCAAGCAGTGCAGTGGTAGCAGTGTGGTAGTTAATTAACGTTCAGTAGCTATAGAGAATAGCTTAATGAAGGTTTGAATCCGCAGCATCAAGAGTTGGAGGTCTGCGAAATTTTAAAAGAGTCACTCACGAGTTGTCTTTGGCCCGCCATACACGGTCAGCTTGAAGCAGCTAGTATCCGACAGCTGCGACTGCATAGCAAACTACAGTACACTATACACACATACTCAGAACCGCTCGAGCAGTTACAACTGTTTCCGTAGTTTGCTATGCAGTCGCAGCTTGAAGCTGCCGACACTAACTGCTTCAAGCTGTCCGTGTATAGCAGGCCTTTGTCATGACTCAAGACTTTTTAAAAGACTCGAGCTTTTGGACTCGAGTCATCATCATCATCATCATCATTTCAGCCATAGGACGTCCACTGCTGAACATAGGCCTCCCCTAATGCTTTCCACGTTGATCGATTGGTAGCAGCCTGCATCCAGCGCTTCCCTGCTACCTTTACGATGTCGTCAGTCCACCTTGTAGGTGGACGTCCCACGCTGCGTTTTCAAGTAATACATAACTCTAGTCCCATTATTATACGACTTAAGTCTCTGACAACACTAGCACTAATACAGAACAGTAGTTCAACCGTGTTTACGTTCGCGCGCGAATATATCACGGCTCGGATGATAAGAATAAACATTGGATACCGCGCCAAAGTACACTGGTTCATTTAAATACAGTTTAGATCTAGATTAGTATAGCTGTCTCAATAATGCGATAGAGACGAGTAGGTATAAATAAATAATTGCGGTCTCAAACGAAAATTTGAGGTCCGTTTGGAGGCTTAGTCATCAAAATGACAACCGGGATGCAAAATGTCAACTTCGCTAAAAGACAACTTCTCATAATATTATTGTCTATTTCGGATATTTCGATTATTTGTGGACACTGCGTCCCGGTTGTCATTTTGAGAAGTTGTCATTTTGATGACTAAGCCCGTTTGGACTGGTGACTTTAAAAATGGTAGCTGCGTTTGCAAGTTTGAATCCAAAACTAAGGCTGGGTTGCACCATTCTAATTTAACTTAGACAAACGTAAAAATCTGTATTTTTTTACAAAAGGCATTGGTTATCTTTATACTAACCGTTAAAGTTAGGTGGTCCAACTCAGCCTAAAATAATAAAAAAAAACCGGCCAAGTGCGTGTCGGACTCACGCACAAAGGGTTCCGTACCATTGATTTATGAAATTATTATTATTTTTTTAATTTAATTTATTTGTATGAAAGATTACGCGGTAATAAGCGGTTTACGATTTACGAGGTATTAAAAAAAACTACTTACTACTAGATCTCGTTCAAAACCATTTTCGTTGGTAGTTTTTATAGTAATACATCATATGTTTTTTTTAGATTTTTCATTTTCTTATTTTAGAAGTTAGAGGGGGGGGGGGGACCAACTTTTTTTCACTTTGGAAGCGTCTGCCACGCAAACTATTCGGTTTAGAAAAAAAATATTTTTGAAACCTCGTTATCATTTTTGAAGACCTATCCATAGATACCCCACACGTATGGGTTTGATGAAAAAAAAATTTTGAGTTTCAGTTCTAAGTATGGGGAGCCCCCAATATTTATTATTATTTTTTTTTTTTTGCATCAAAATCTTATTGCGGTTTACAGAATACATCTACCTACCAAGTTTCAACAGTATAGCTCTAATAGTTTCGGAAAAAAATGGCTGTGACATACGGACGGACAGACAGACATGACGAATCTATAAGGGTTCCGTTTTTTGCCATTTGGCTACGGAACCCTAATAGAGGCTGGCAATCTAACTAAGAGCGATCGGAAATCGTGCCGATCACAGTTACGATAAACGGGTGAATCGATGAATTTAGCTTTAGTCAAGCTATTCACGTATATTTATTTTTTTAAAGTAGGCTAGAATTATTAAGCTAGCCTGTCAGGGCCTGGATTATTATTTGGTGAGTAAAATTGAAGCGAGCAGTATGCTCATAAGTCAAATGGTTGAACCTCAAAAGTTTTGAAAAATAAACATATTTTTGCAAATGGGTACATTCTTCATCTGCAAAGGCTACTAATATTATAAATGCGAAAGTTTGGATGGATGTCTGGATGTTTGTTAGTCTTTCAGGCAAAAACTACTCTGGATGTTTATAACCCAGAATAACATAAAGACTATAATTTATGATGATCTGTGACAAACTTAATTTCACGCGGGTGAAGCCGTAGGCAAAAGCACAAGAAAATATTAAAAGTGACTTTAGATGAAGTAATTGCTTGCTTCTGAAATGTATTGTGTTAACGACGGACAACTACGGAACCCTACACTGCGCGTGGCACGACACGCACTCGGCCAATTTTTTCCATTTCATTTGGTGTTTGTTTACTGTTATTACTTTTCATTGCGCAATATTTTATTTATGGTGTTAGTAAGACTACATAGGTACACTAGCATTACTTGAAATTTGATATGAGGCCATTACTATTACTTTACTTCTGAAATAGAAAATAATCAACATTATAAAGTAAAAAACAGGCCACGCTTGTTAAATTGTCAGCTGTCAAACCTCTGGGCTGTGGCAGTCCCAATCCACATTACCTAAGCAAAACTGTTCTGTTTTACATCCTTCCAGCCTTACACAATTCAAGGCGAGCTTCCTGAATCAACTATAATATGGCTGCCTCGTCTTTTTATTTACTCGCCTAATATTATTTCACAGTTAACCCTTTTAGGGTTCCGTAGTCCTGACAAAGGAACCCTTATAGTTTCGATATGTCTGTCTGTCTGTCTGTCTGTCCGAGATTTTGCTTGGAAACTATTGGCACTAAGGAGCTGTAATTTTGTGGAGGTATTTAATCACGCCGACAAAACGGTAAAATATTTTTTTTAGGGTAGCTAGCTCCCATACATGTAAAGTGGGGATGAATTTTTTTTCATCTATATTTTCACGATGGGGTAGACCCATCGTGTGGGGTATCGTTGGATAGGTCTTTTAAAATGGCTTAGGGATTTCTAAGACTATTTTTTCCATTTAGGGATCTGTTTGCAAATGATTTTTGTGCCGTTCANTTTATTTATTATTTATTTATTTATTTATTAACCCACTTGTTTTATGAGCTTAGAGTGCCAATTTTTGTTCGAGTAGGGCGTCCCCCCCCCCCTCTAAAAACTAAACTGTTGGCTTGAAAACTGCGCGTGGCACGACACGCACTTGGCCAATTTTTGACATTTAAAATGGTGCTGAAAAATAATTAGAACAAACAATAAAGTTGCGAGGAATCTGCATTCATTTTGCAATTTATTCGTTTTATTTATGTTTTTACGTCAAGACATTTTAATGATTTGGTTTTTATGAGCAATAACGTAAATAAATTTATGTTTACAAGCGAGACTTATTTGTGAAACTATCTTTTTTATTTTAACGCTTTATCTTTTACCATCAGAATTAACTAAATTGAAGGTAATTAAGCTAATTCTTGTAACAAAAGATGAATAAGCGAATGAATAAAAAGGTTTTTGTGTGGTATCTATAATTTTGATATAAAAATTAAGATATAAGGATTGTTGGTAAAGATTTTAAAACCGTCAAAATAAAAAAAAACAGAATCAAAAATTAAATGAAATATTTTAGCCCTTAAAGGGAACTTTATATGTCTCCTCATTTTTGGGCCCTACCAGTGCAGCGCTTCGAGACAAACAATGGCAAGTGCTGAGATGAAACGCCGGAACAAACTCAGTCTCTCTCTATCTTAAACTAAATATACTAATCGTTCGTTCGTTTCAGCCGAAAGACGTCCACTGCTGGACAAAGGCCTCCCCCAAGGATTTCCACAAAGACCGGTCCTGCGCCACTTGCATCCAGGTAGGTACCTCCCGCGACCTTCACCAGATCGTCGGTCCACCTAGTGGGAGGCCTACCCACGCTACGTCTTCCAGCTCGTGGTCGAGCTGGAAATATACTAATAAATTAATTAAAATTAAAGGTAACCAAAAGATGGTAAGAAATCTTTATTTTTGCATTTCAAAAAGCTAACACATGACATCAATAAGCTACAAACAAAATTGTTCTGAAGTGATTCGTCAAACGAGAAATATCTGAAAATAAGGTTAATAGTTATCACAATAACGAGTCTATTTGGAATAAGTACCTGAGTAAAATGGCACAATATTTACTTTTAAGGAAATATTCATAGGTACTTGATATATTGTGATAGTGTAATTTATTATTTCAGGTATTAATTACTGGGCACACCAGAATAAGTATGAAAAAAATCTAAAGTGATTTCGATATTGTTAATATACTTGAAACACAGGTATTAAATACATAGAATGTTTTACAAAACCTGCCTTCCTACGTTACACAGAAAAAGTACAATCAATTTTGTTGAGTGCTTTCAATAAAATTATGGGTTTCATTTCTGATTGTGAGTAGCAGTGAATATTCGTATCATATCGCCAAGTTTTAATAACGCGTGGTCGTGTCTCTTTTCTATTTAAAACATTAATAATTTTCAAAAAATGTTTTTCTTTCATTTTTGGCTAACTATAGAAATGAAATGATAAATCTTTCAGCCAGCACAGTGCACAAGAAGCGACAAGATGATTTCGTCTTTCCGAAGGCACGTCAACCTATGGATCCGTTCAAGGCCCGTCAGGCGACTGCGCAGGCACATGACGCTTGTCACTCGTAGCGGGGTTGTCACAAGCCTCACGATAGTCGAAGCGAATGTAGAACATTCCCAGAACGACGCTCTGGATAAGAATTTCCAGTCAATGTTGAAGCCTCTGTATCTGCTGCAGCAGATCTGGTTCTCAACCATGTACAACTTCAAGAACAATGACATATCGCCCAAAAGTCTCTCTTCGAAATTGTTTTCTGTCTTCGGACACGTCATGTTTATTTGTTTATGTATTTCTAAAATTATAGTTACTAGCCTCTTACATCAATATAATCAAGACCTCATGGTTATAGGCTATGTGACTCTGTATTGTGATTCGATTTTGCACTGCATTGGATTTGTTTTAAATTTTATGACTTTGATTTACAACAGTCGTAATTATGTGAAAATTATTTCGAAGATCAATGGAATCAGCAAATTGTTAAACAGTAAGAATTTAATATTGAATTTTAGGAAGTGGAATTGGTATTTGTTTATTCCTATTTTCTTAAAATTAACATGGATGGTTTATTTATCAATCAAATTGGGTATCATTTATCTTGTGTGGGTTTTTCCTTTAATATGCTTCGATGTGTGTATTTATCACGCAATAAGATCTATTAGTTTGCTAAGGAAGCTGTTGCATTTGTGGGTTAAAAAAATCGAAAATGATACTGACATTTCTGAAGAGGACTTGGAATATGCGAATAATAAAGTGACGGTATTGAAAATATTTTTCGATATTATTGAAACTTTTGCTTTGATTACGGGGACTTTTAAACTGATGGTAAGTTTTTTTTTAAATGATATAATAATTGTCTCTTAGGCTGAGTTACACCATCTGACTTTAACTTTGACAAACGTCAAAAATCTGTCAAACTCCATACAAAAAGCACCGGTTATTGTTATTGTTACGGTTACAATATTTCAACTAGTGAGTTTTAAATTTAGATAGGTAGATGTCAATCATGAAATTTCTATTGTTCTAGGTGGCGTACTATATTACACATAATTTTTTTTATGGTCTAATGCAAGTGCATTTGATAGTCATAACCTTACTATCTTTCCCTGATCATTATCATGTGGTGAGTAAAATCCTTTACCTGCAAATTGTGTCATATTTTAGTAGTGTTTTTTAAACCGCAATAAAGACCCGTCTGTCCATCGCGATCGTGGAGAGTGGCTTAATCGTCAATTTGCTTCTGGTATTAGAGAGGGGCAATAATTTAACATCACCTCTATTAATGGCTTTAGTAGGTATAATTTTATACGTTTTCATAACTTTTTCTCATATCTGTACCCCCAGTGAAAAGGGACCTAAGTCGAAAATGGTGATTTTTGGGAAATCACATTTGAAGTTAAAATAAAACCTGCTTCGCTATTAGAGATAACTGGGTGAAATATTTTTAGGTGAAAGGTAATTTTAGATATGATTAGGCAGTGTGCCAGTTTAGGAAATATAGCATGTGGTTTTTTCGAAATTAAATAAAAACTCAGTTATATCACCATGCACGACAACTTTACATTCGTGTAAAGTGATGTAATGGGACATAAATCATTTTACACCACACTGAATTTATCCTATTTATCCTACTGTTTTACTGCATGCTATATTATTTATTTTGATTTGTAGGTATAAATCTACTATTTGTGAAAACTGTCTACTCTAAGGTATAATTGATATACTAAACTGCCCCATCTATTATTGTTTTCTACGAAATAAATAAATAAATACAATATTTTTCAGATCCTGAACATCTACCCATTGATTTTACTAAAGTGGTTAAAAAACATGATCATCATAAGTGCCCTCTGCTCGGTATGCGAGCTCTTTTACTCCGGCGTGAGAGACGCTGAGGTGGCGTGCTTCAAGTATATGGGCTCGAGGAACTGTTCAGGTAATTGTGTTTGCTAAGACCATTGAGTTTGTGGTCTCCTATGAACGCCGCAGGCCGCGCACAGCGCCGCGCCGTAGTCGCGACACAATGCTTGCTATACAACAGTACTAAGATTGTGATCCCTTTCAGACGTGGACGTCGGCGTATGGCGTCGATGAGAACGTTTGGCGCTGACGTCGTACGCCGCGTGTAGCCTTTATAGGAGACCGTAGCCTTAGTGCGGCGAGGGCTTATGTTCTTATAGGATTCGATGATGATAATGATTTATTAATGATTGCGGCCAAGATTATAAATTTCACCATATACCTACCTACGAAAACATGCCACAGAAGGATCTTTTGGTATCGTACTGCTGCTGATATAATGTTTCATTAAAAATATGTGAAGTAACTTAAATAAGTTTGACTATTATTAATAATTTGTATTGTCAATTTCACAATTTGACATGTAATTAATATAATAAATAATTTTCTTATCCTGTAAATCATCCAAATGCTCCATATCATTGCTTGCAGTGGAGGAGCGCAGAGTGTGCAAGAACATTCGCCGAGCGCGGCGCGCGGAGTTCGCGGAGTTCCGCGCTTGCCGCCTCTACCTGGTGGGCGCGGGCCTCCCTCTCCAAATCTTATCTCTCACGTCTACCTACATCGTCGTTATATTGCAATGGTTTTATCCACTTTTCATAATGATATGATAATTTAAACATTTCTGTGTTGAAAAATAATCAAAATAAAAATATTCAAAAACATTTGCAGAGTTTTCCTAATTTTAATTTATTTTATTCATGCGGTACGTTAAAATTTTTAAATTCATTTCTCAAATTAATCTACAAGAAATATAAAAAATTTTACGTAATTCCCCTTTTATTTCAAAATAGTATCCGCCTCCAAAAAAGTCCATTAAAAAGTACAAAAATAATAACGTTTTTATTTATTTAATAGGACAAATACATGGCCATGATTGATTGTTTTGGAGTCGGTGCAAGTCTACCAAATGCCAAGCTTAGGAAGCGTACTAAATATACCGGCTCCGACGATCTTTTGAAATAGTTTACTTTAAAAATAAATTTAATACTAGCTTAATTCATGTCGACGACTGGTACTTTCTATTACCAGGCCTGTTCATCTCCGCGAGTTTACATCGAAAACAAAACACGCACGATGGCCCACCTACAGGATACTATTCAACAAGGCCTCACATACGAGCGAACATTGACTCACGCACGCGTATTCTTGTGTATGATGGAAGAAAATTTAGTAAATGGTGTCCAAGTATAGAAATAATAAAAACACAGAATGTACTTTTTTAAGTTTCCTCAAGACACTGAGAGGTAAATAAGTAGTTAATATTATTCATGATAATTCATGATAAATCATGTATTTCCTCCGCCATTTTCCGCAGTTTGGCACCCCACGTCACGTCATTTTACCGAAGTCAGCCCTATAGCTTCGGCGCATTGCCGATCACTGACGTTTGTCAACAAAATGGTGCTTGACTCTTGAGACAGGCTAAATTACACCATATTGTTAATGACATTGAGCATACATTTTTTTAAATACCTTCGCGAAGTAAAACTTCTGTACGTAGTACTTATTTTATTCTGTGCTATTTACCTTTTGACTACTTGTCAAAAGTCGACGACTCATAATCTGCAGGTGAGCGGGTTTTGTATAAAGTTTGCTCAATGAAAAATGTAGTCAACACAAGCTGTCAGTCTATTTTCGATATTTTCTTTTTCGCTTGATATCTCAAGCGTGTCGTGAGTAAAGTGTCGCTTTGGTAGTAAATAGTTCAATTAAAATTATCTTAACCCACTTGTTACGGAATTCACTTTTTCTATCACTTACCTTAAATCAGTCATGATAAATTTATCTCAAAATAATCGCTCCAAAACTTTATAGTTATTTACGTCAGTGTACTTATAAGACTTGGACAATACTGCGACACACACACCTCATCTTTCAAATGTTGCACATAAAAATAGTTAACACTACCTACATTAATAAAAATATTTACGTAAAAACTAGCGTTCTTTTAAAAGAACGCTAGTAACAAGTGGGTTAATTCCACGTCCAATAAACATGATCGGAGTAATCCCGACGTATCGGCGCTTTCAATTAAGGCGGAGCCGTCGACTTTTATGGAGTGCTGAGGATTTACGCCCTCTGTAACGAGGCGGCGCGGGACGGCAGTCGAGGTGGAGCCTCAATCGTAGCGGGCGCTAGAAACGTCAGGAGACATCGACTTTATAAGAGGAGTGCTGAGNCATACTAATAACTTAAATAAAAAATAATAATTTTAATTTCATAAATCAATGGTACGGAACCCTCGGTGCGCGAGTCCGACTCGCACTTGGCCGTTTTTTAAATACCTTCGCGAAGTAAAACTTCTGTACGTAGTACTTATTATTACCTTTTGACTACTTGTCAAAATTCGACGACTCTTTAATCTGCAGGTGAGCGGGTTTTGTATAAAGTTTGCTCAATGAAAAATGTAGTCAACACAAGTTGTCAGTCTATTTTCGATTTATTTTTCGGCTGATATCTCAAGCATGTCGTGAGTAAAGTGTCGCTTTGGTAGTAAATAGTTCAATTAACATTATCTTAATTCCACGTCCAATAAACATGATCGGAGTAATCCCGACGTATCGGCGCTTTCAATTAAGGTGGAGCCGTCGACTTTTATGGAGTGCTGAGGATTTACGCCCTCTGTAACGAGGCGGCGCGGGACGCCGATCGAGGTGGAGCCTCAATCGCAGCGGGCGCTAGAAACGTCAGGAGACATCGACTTCATAGACGCAGTGCTGAGGTCGACGTCCTCTGTAACGAGGCGGCGCGGGACGCCGATCGAGGTGGAGCCTCAATCGCAGCGGGCGCTGTCAGGAGACATCGACTTCATAGAAGCAGTGCTGAGGTCGACGTTCTCTGTAACGAGGCGGCGCGGGACGCCGGTCGAGGTGGAGCCTCAATCGTAGCGGGCGCTAGAAACGTCAGGAGACATTGACTTTATAGACAAGTGCTGAGAATTTACGCCCTCTGTAACGAGGCGGCGCGGGACGGCGGTCGAGGTGGGGCCTCGAGCGCAGCGGGCGCTGAAAGTTGCCTAGGCTGCATCTTTAACCGCCTCTGTGATCCAGTTGTAAGATCACCTGTCTCAGATCCAGAGATCGGGTTCGATTTTCAGTTGGGGCAAAATTTTTAATCCGCTGGCTAGCTACCATAATATTTTATTTGGAAAGATAGCCAGACATAAGTTATGAGGCCTAAAACTGTTAATGGTTTAATTAAATAAATGCAATTGTACATAACTTTAAACTGCTGTGCTGGCATTATGCGATTATTCTCAAGGATGTCACTCCCGTGTCAATCAAGTAGCAAGGCTGAGTATATTGTTATCTTCACCGTAGTCTAACAGTAAAGGTCAAGTTAGTCATACGAGTATATCCGCTATATCATAGTACATACCTTTATAAACTCGCTATCGCCATATTTCAACTCGCTGTTAAATGAAACTTCGTTCGGCTGTGTCGCCTTTTACTTAGACACACGAAAAATTAGTTACTACGTACGCTATGATTTACATTTTCGTCTAAAACTCGTAAACTACGAGTATAGCCAAAGAAAACCTCTACAAACTGCATGAATGAACCATTATTTTATTTTCAGAACCATAAACGTATAAAGTATAATATGTAATTAATAATTTGTAATTTCGGAGAGTCCAGAAACATTGAAATAATCCGCTCCCTAACATATTAATATGAACTTTTCGAGTACTTCACAAAACCAATGACAACTGAAATAAAGCACAAAATACGAAATTCCTCTGACAAAAAATAAATCATGAAAAAATTCACAGGGAAGTAACAGGCTAAAGCCTTGATCACACGTACCGAGTAATCGGGCGAGACAGTGCTCTCGGCCGAGTACTCGGTGCGTATGAACATAGCGCCGAGTGATCGGCCGAGTGCTCGGCCGAGCAAAGCGGCGACAGTAGCTCGACTCCCGTTCTACTTACTAGGCCGAGTGTCCACCCTCTCGCTGCCCCGCACTGTTTCGCTCCCTCGCTTGGCAGGTCTGAACGTGCACTGTCTCGCCACTCGCCACTCGGCCAAATGATTGACGTCACGTCCACAGATTAGAGAAAAAGAAAAATCTCAATAGAACTGAACTGACTGTGCTAATTTCAAAACACGTGTGAACAGCTACTCGCTTACATCACTGTCTCGGCCGAGTAAACATTTTACTGTCTCGCCCGTTTACTCGTCACGTGTGATCAAGGCTTTACAGCTCAAAGCTATGCAAAAGTTATTTGCGCTGCAAAACTGTTTCACACAGAGCAAAGGGAGTCGAACTTTTTTTAATTGGGCTCAATCTCGCTGATTCCACCCACCGGACGCGGACGTCCACCCACAAGGTGGACCGATGACCTGATAAAGGTAGCGGGAAGGCGCTGGATGCAGGCCACTACCAACCGTGCGATGTGGAAGTCATTGGGGGAGGCCTATGTTCAGCAGTGGACGTCCTGTGGCTGAAATGATGATGATGATGATGAATCTCGCTGAAACTCTGACATGAAATTGTGAGCTGGGATTGAGAATAGAGCGGAAATGGTGGAAAATCTGTAATGAATTTAGATCTGTCCTCTTCAAGTCAAAGTCAAAATTTCTTTATTTGTATAGACTTATTAAAATTAAACAGTACTTACAAATCATCAAATATTTCGGGTAAACGCGTATTTTTTTTTCACTTTACTTGTTTGATTGAGAAATAAAAAAAATACGTGTCCAATATTTTTTGATAATAATCTATACTAATATTATAAATGCGAAAGTAACTCTGTCTGTCTGTCTGTCTTGCTTTCACGCCTAAACCACTGAACCGATTTTGATGAAATTTGGCATAGAAATAGTTTGAGTCCTGGGAAAGGACATAGGATAGTTTTTATCTCGGTTTTTGAAACAGGGACGCGCGCGATAAAGTTTTTCTGTGACACACAAAATTCCACGCGGGCGAAGCCGCGGGCGGAAAGCTTAGTTATACCTAAATGACGGGCTAAAAGTTTTATGTATCGACTATGTAGTCAAAGCTGGAACACCCAAATCCTTCACTGATTGTGGAGTATCCTCGCGACGCGGCTTGAATATGCATCAGGTATTGACGGGATTAAAGTATGAGTGACAGGAGGCTCCGCCAATATCGGGATTTGGGTTGTTACATAGTTTCCTCTGATCTGAACACATGCTGTTACATCGTATTATGTAGTATTTTCGTACTAGACAATAGTAAAAAAGAGTTACTAGCCATGAGTTGACTATGTATGTATAAATCAAAATAAGCTGGAGTATAACTAGGGACCAGAAACATCCCAAAACATGAACAAGGAAGTGAAAATTTTAAGTTAATAAGTTCAGTTTTGGTTTGTCACAGCGAAAACTCAATCAGCACCAGAAGCTGCACCAGAACCATCAGAGAAGAAATTTTGAATCTGTGTTTCAATTGGCACGCTATGCTGTCGATCATGTTGAGCCATGATGCCTTTAGGTATCACAAAGTGTGACATCAGGGTTGTATCCTATGAATAGCTTTTAAATAAAGACCCAAAAAGAAGTGATATTTTTATGCTAAATTATTGCACCTGTTAAAAAATGTCAGACTGTCTTATAAGATGGGGCTAACTAATTTTAATTCTCACTAGATAGATTATATGTATTAACTGTATTTCAGAAGGTACGATAGCGTTAATATAAATAATATAACGTATGCCAAATACATTTCTTCTCAATCTGCTATTAACCCGTTTATCTGGCCAGCAATAGCTGCCTCAGCAGTCCATTGGGTGGCCATAAAGCTGCTGTAATTCATAATTACACGGGCGGCGCACTTAAAAGCAATTTTTCGGCAATATGTTTCCCACAGGCCCTGGGGACGGAGCGTGACGGAGAATCAGCCTTTTACGTTAACCCTTATACCGCTTAAAATGTAACCTCATTGCTATCATATTTCGCTGATTATGCGATAGAGTTGAAGTTAATTAAGTGATTATTGTGGGACCAAAAGCAATTCTGCGATTGCTAAATAAGATTGTAGATTAATTAGAGTAATAATTTTCTGCCAATTGGCAATGTTATAAATTCAGTCGAAAATTTGAGTCGAGTCAAATGGGGAAATATCCCCATTACAGAACGGTCAAATACACTGGAAATAAATACTCGCTTGGAAATCTGGAGTTGATTTTCCTAAGGCCTAATATAATATTAACATCCATACCTACCCATTTCCCCCTAGACTAAGAGCTGGTGAACGCCAAACCTACGTCGTTTTATAAAAGCTAAAATTTGTCAGAGCATGCTCCCAATATAGGTTATAATGCTGGTGAATCATGAAGCCGTCAGGGTCATCGTGGCTTTGGCAGCTATCCTAAAAAAACTGTCCGGCAAGGAGTTGAAACTGTCAAAACTATCTGGCTAATGTGGAAACAACTTCTAATCATTGCCCATTCATTTCCAGTGTATTTTACCGTCCTGTAATGGGGATATTTCCCCATAATTAGTGTTACACTTTGCCTGCGCACATTTTACTATAATGATAGTCCATCATTATAACGATGAAAATATATAATGATGTAATAATTTAAATATAATGATGTCCTTATTGAAATACAATGATTCATTATAATTATACAGGAAGAATTCTGTAAAGTTTGCACGTTACACGCATAAGCAGTTTGAAAATTAGGCTGACGCTTTGTAACAACCCAAAAATTAGCTGATGTACGCATTTATGTAACGTAAAATAAAAATAAATCAAACAAAACCAACCTCATAATTACTATAGGACTGACATTAATACAGTCAATGTAGGTAATTGCTGCTGCATATTTGATGAAAAGGTTACTCGTTTTCATGTTATTTATAATAACGTCAAAAATCTGTCAAACTCCATACAAAAAACACCGGTTATCGTTATAGTTATGGCAAAAGTTAGGTGGTGCAACTCAGCCTTAATGGCGCAAGTAAGTACACTATGAGGCGTATACCTAGTGTAAACAAGCACTTTAGTTGAATTTGGCCGTGTGTCTCCCGTGTGTAATTTGGTGTGCGAGCTCGCGCTTCGTCTCGTTCTATTTGCCGCATAGTGTAACTGCGCCTTAAGCTTTAGTAGCGTTCAATATGAGTAGAAAGTATCGTACTTATTATAAGGTTATTGGTATACAATACAAATGAAAATTGAAGACCGGAATACATTAAAGATATTAGATTTTGTTCTGTATTAATATTGCTGAACGTAAAATAATTATGATCGATGAAATTAAATAACTACTTTGAAATTTTTACGTCGTTCGTAAAAATACTTATATTTCTTGTAAATTAATTTGAGAAATTAATTTAAAAATGATAACGTATCGCATGAATAAAATAAAATAAAATTAGGAAATGTTTTTGAATATTTTTATTTTTATTATTTTTTAACACAGAAATGTTTTACAAATAATAAGTGAATAAAACCATTGCAATATAACGACGATGTAGGTAGACGTGAGAGATAAGATTTGGAGAGGGAGGCCCGCGCCCACCAGGAAGAGGCGGCAAGCGCGGAACTCCGCGAACTCCGCGCGCCGCGCTCGGCGAATGTTATTGCACACTGTGCGCTCCTCCACTGCAAGTTTGGGACTGCCACAGCCCAAAGGTTCTTTGTTAAGCTGACAATTTAAAAAGCGTGGCCTGTTTTACTTTTTAATGTTGATTATTTTCTATTTTAAAGTAAAGTAATTCTAGTGTACCTATGTAGTCTTACTAACACCATCAATAAAATATTGCGCAATAAAAAGTAATAACAGTAAACAAACACCACATAAAATGGAAAAAATTGGCCAAGTGAGTGTCGTGCCACGCGCAGTGTAGGGTTCCGTAGTTGACCGTCGTTAACACAATATTATTTCAGAAGCAAGCAATTACTTCATCTACAATCACTTTTAATATTTTCTTCTAAGGAATTTTTACTAGTTAAGAAATTTTGTAATACATGAGTTAAATGACTATTACTCTTAAACTAACTAATGTATCTTAACCGTTATAGTTTTCCTTGAAAGTTCATATAAAAAAGCAGTATTATTACGAATTTTTCCAGATTTTTTAAGCCAACAGTTTAGTTTTTAGAGGGTGGGGGGGGGACGCCCTACTCGAACAAAAATTGAAACTTTAATAATTTGCAAACAGATCCCTAAATGGAAAAATAGTCTTAGAAACCCCTAAACCATTTTAAAAGAGCTATCCAACGATACCTCACACGATGGGGTGGAAGATAAAAAAAAAACATCCCTACTTTACATGTAGGGGAACTACCCTAAAACAATTTTTTTTCAAAATTTTATTCTACCCTTTTGTCAGCGTGATTAATATACATACCTTCACAAAATTACAGCTCCCTAGTGGCAATAGTTTTCAAGAAAAACCTCGGACAGACAGACAGATAGACATATCGAAACTATAAAGGTTCCTTTTCAGGACTACGGAACCCTAAAAAGCACAGCTGAAGTAGAATAATTTTAAAAGTAATTTAAGTACACTTTCTTTAAATGTATAAATTTCTTGCTTTTTGTAGCCACCAATGAAGATTGCTAATAAATAACATTTAATGACTATTCTGTCAACCAGTCCCGCATTTACATGGACGACATTTTTGTGACTTTAATATCGGCCAAAACTCTTAATTTAATTTAGTTAGAACCACAGCACATCATCATCATGCTAAAAGTAGAGCATCGACAATCGGCAATTAAGTCGCTTTTTAGAAGACTTACACTTGTGAATTGTTTTACACAAAAAACGATTGCAATATAACAAAAGTGTAGGTAGACGTGAGAGATAAGATTTGGAGAGGGAGGCCCGCGCCCACCAGGTAGAGGCGGCAAGCGCGGAACTCCGCGAACTCCGCGCGCCGCGCTCGGCGAATGTTCTTGCACACTCTGCGCTCCTCCACTGCAAGAAATGATTATGGAGCATTTGGATGACTTACAGAATAAGATATTTATTTATTACTGGCGGCCGCCCGCGACTTTGTACTCGTGGATCCCGTTTAACCCCCTTAGGGGTGGAGTTTCGTAAAAACCTTTCTTAGCGGATGCTACGTGATAACATCTACCTGCATGCCAAATTTCAGCCTGATCCATCCAGTGGTTTGGGCTGTGCGTTGATAGATCACTATGTCAGTCAGTCAGTAAGTCACCTTTGAGTTATATATATGTTACGGTCAAAGTGATAAATGTGAAAATTATGAATAATCGCCGGTTATTTTGAATAATTACCGCATGATTTGGTAAATGTGATTAATATGAGGTCATTTATGTGTGTATAAAACTAAATAGGCGGCTTAACCTATTTTTCACTTTAAATCAAAACATTATGTTATAGGCATCATGGAAAAGTAATATTATGCAAGAAACATTCCAAACTCATTATGCCAAATTATATTAATATATGATATAATATTGTTAGGACGATTCCCGCAGAAGTACATCTGCTTGTTCTGGCTATTGGACAACTTGTAAATTATCTACCTACATAAAATTTGTTAATTTCTCATGTAAGTGACTGTAATGTTTTTAATGAGAAATAAATGTTCTTTAAACCTAAACCTATATCAAAACGTTCAAAAGTTTGGCTGTACATGAGCACGTACACAAGATTTTGTTCTCTTTTATGAAATTTGTTAGTACTAAGGTTGAATTATCAAATAATCACTGTTAAATGTGATTAATTTATCACTTTTACCGCGACTGTCGGTAATTATTCATAATAAATTGTCAATACAGATTATATTATTAATAATAGTCAAACTTATTTAAGTTACTACACATTTTTTTAATGAAAAAATATATTAGCAGTTGCTGGATACCAAAAAGTCCTTCTGTGGCATGTTTTCGTGTATTGTGAAATTTATAATCTTGGCCGCAATCATTAATAAATCATTATCATCATCGAGTCCTATAAGAACATAAGCCCTACGGTCTCCTATAAAGGCTACACGCGGCGTACGCCGTCAGCGCCAAACGTTCTCGTCGACGCCGTACGCCGACGTCCACGTCTGAAACAGATCACAACCTTAGTACTGTTGTATAGCAAGCATTGTGTCGCGACTACGGCGCGGCGCTGTGCGCGGCCTGCGGCGTTCATAGGAGACCACAAACTCAATCGTCTTAGCAAACACAATTACCTGAACAGTTCCTCGAGCCCATATACTTGAAGCACGCCACCTCAGCGTCTCTCACGCCGGAGTAAAAGAGCTCGCATACCGAGCAGAGGGCACTTATGATGATCATATTTTTTAACCACCACAGTAAAATTAATGGAATGTTTTTTTGGAACTGAAAAATTATAATACAGTGGGCTGAGTGTGAGTTTACATCAAAGTTAAAAAATTGTATGAAAATTTTAGTTCTTGTACGTTTCCGCTAGGGGCGATGTACAATCCGCCATACATTACATGTCATTTTCTGACGCGCTCTTTAGTTAGCACGTTTGATGAAAACTCACACTCGGCCCTCAGGTAATGTTAAATCATCGTCCCTCTACCAGAGGCAAATTGACAATTAAGCTACGCACTCCACGCTGTGGACAGACGGGTTGGGGAGACTCGATGTTCGCATATTTGTCCCTTAGTCGCTCTACGAAAGTTCTTGACTGGAAGACGTAGCGTGGGCAGGCCTCCCACGACGTAGGTGGACCGACGATCTGTGAAGGTTGCAGGAGGTGCCTGGATGCGAGCGGCGCAGAACCAGTCTTTGTGGCAATCTTTGNGGGCTTTGTCCAGCAGTGGACGTCTTTACGACGTCTTTACGTAAACGAGCGAACGAACGAACGCTTTACAACGAGTCCTTATTGCGGTTTAAAAAAACTATTAAAATCTGACATAATTTATAGGTGAAGCGATGTGCCCATTTGCTAATAAACGGAATAAGGTAGGTGATCCCTTTTGAGGTTCAACCATTTTGGCTTACGAAAATACTGCTCGCTTCAATTTTACTCACCAAATAAATATCTCCAAAAGAAACTAGAACTAACTGACACACTTGCGTTAGACCAAAAAAAAAAAGATGTGTTATGTAGGACGCCACCTTGAACAATGGAAATTTCATCATTGACATCTAAATATAACCTCACTAGTTAAAATATTGAGAGTCAATTGTTATTTTACTTAAAAACTTACCATNATGCTACGCGCAAAATGTCTGAAAACAAACTTTTTCGTAATACAATTATAAAATCTATGTACATTTTCACTATCAGACGTATTGCTATAATACAGACTGTCTTTTTTTTTTGACACAGCAGAAATGGCCTCCCACGCAGTTGCTACACTTTCGACCGTTACTACACACCTAGTCGGGTTCAGAATCATACAATCTAACGATTTTATAGGGTTTTTGCCGTATTGCTATGAGACATGGTTTTGGTCGTGGGCTCTCGTACTAATAGTAAACCTCTACAAACTGCATGAATGAACCATTATTTTATTTTCAGAACCATAAACGTATAAAGTATAATATGTAATTAATAATATGTAATTTCGGAGAGTCCAGAAACATTGAAATAATCCGCTCCTTAACATATTAATATGAACTTTTCGAGTACTTCACAAAACCAATGACAAATGAAATAAAGCACAAAATACGAAATTCCTCTGACAAAAAATAAATCATGAAAAAATTCACAGGGAAGTAACAGGCTAAAGCCTTGATCACACGTACCGAGTAATCGGGCGAGACAGTGCTCTCGGCCGAGTACTCGGTGCGTATGAACATAGCGCCGAGTGATCGGCCGTGTGCTTGGCCGAACAAAGCGACGAGACAGTAGCTCGACCGACTCCCGTTCTACATACTAGGCCGAGTGTCCACCCTCCCGCTGCCCCGCACTGTTTCGCTCACTCGCTCGGCAGGTCTGAACGTGCACTGTATCGCCACTCGGCCAAATGATTGACGTCACGTCCACAGATTAGAGAAAAAGAAAAATCTCAATAGAAAGAACTGACTGTGCTAATTTCAAAACACGTGTGAACAGCTACTCGCTTACATCACTGTCTCGGCCGAGTAAACATTTTACTGTCTCGCCCGTTTGCTCGGCACGTGTGATCAAGGCTTTACAGCTCAAAGCTATGCAAAAGTTATTTGCGCTGCAAAACTGTTTCACACAGAGCAAAGGGAGTCGAACTTTTTTTAATTGGGCTCAATCTCGCTGAAACTCTGACATGAAATTGCTGGGATTGAGAATAGAGCGGAAATGGTGGAAAATCTGTAATAAAAGATCTGTCCTCTTCAAAGTCAAAGTCAAAATTTCTTTATTTGTATAGACTTATTAAAATTAAAATTAAATAGTACTTACAAATCGTCAAATATTTCGGGTAAAAAATACGCGACACGTATTTTTTTTCACTTTACTTGTTTGATTGACAAATAAAAAAATACGTGTCTAATATTTTTTGATAATAATATAATATTATAAATGCGAAAGTAACTCTGTCTGTCTGTCTGTCTTGCTTTCACGCCTAAACCACTGAACCGATTTTGATGAAATTTGGCATAGAAATAGTTTGAGTCCCGGGAAAGGACATAGGATAGTTTTTATCCCGGATTATGAAACAGGGATGCGCGCGATAAAGTTTTTCTGTGACAGACAAAATTCCACGTGGGCGAAGCCGCGGTCGGAAAGCTAAGTTATACCTAAATGACGGGCTAAAAGTTTTATGTATCGACTATGTAGTCAAAGCTGGAACACCCAAATCCTTCACTGATTGTGGAGTATCCTCGCGACGCGGCTTGAATATGCATCAGGTATTGAGTGGATTAAAGTATGAGTGACAGGAGGCTCCGCCAATAGGGCTTCGGGTAGTTACATTGTTTGTTCTGAACACATGCTGTTACATCGTATTATGTAGTACTAGCTGTGCCCGCGACTTCGTACGCATGAAAACCCGTTTTCGCAACATTTTTCATTGTTGCTCTGCTCCTATTGATCGTAGCGTGATGTTGTATAGCCTTTATTGATGAATGGGCTATCTAACACTGAAAGAATTTTTCTAATCGGACCAGAAGTTCCGGAGATTAGCGCGTTCAAGTAAACAAACAAACAAACAAACTATTCAGCTTTATAATATCAGTATAGATTTTCGTACTAGACAACAGTAAAAAAGAGTTACTAGGCATGAGTTGACTACATATAAATTCAAAATACGCTGGAGTATAACTAACTAGGGACCAGAAACATACCAAAACATGAACAAGGAAGTGAAAATTTTAAGTTAATAAGTTCACTTTTGGTTTGTCACAGCGAAAACTTAATCAGCACCAGAAGCTGCACCAGAACCATCAGAGAAGAAATTTGATTCTGTGTTTCGATTGGCACGCTATGCTGTCGATCATATTGAGCCATGATACCTTTGGGTATCACAAAGTCTGACATCAGGGTTGTATCCTATGAATAGCTTTTAAATAAAGACCCAAAAAGAAGTGATATTTTTATGCCAAATATTGCACCTGTTAAAAAATGACAGACTGTCTTATAAGATGGGGCTAACTAATTTTAATTCCGACTAAATAGATTATATGTATCCCACCAAAAAAATTCTGTAAAAAACTAGCCAAGTCTCGATGGAGCTGCTTGTTTATCTCTAAAAAGTAATGAAATCTAGACAAAGTCGTGCCAAGTCTCTGGTTCCTTACTGCGATTTCTTTATTATTATAGTTAATGTTGTGTGACTTGTATACTAATAGTACGAATAGAAGGGAGCATTACCACATCTCTAATACAGCTGAGACCAGCCGAGGGTTCTTCATCAGATACTTCAGACCTTCCATTCTTGACATCAAATGAAGCGGCCCACCAAGTTGAATATTTTTTGTAAAGGCGGTATGTCGATCTATAATAGTTTGGTTGGGCTTTTGTGTTTTCTAATCAGGGTCACCAGGTACTCCAGATCTTCGATTATCCTAGTTTTTATAGTTTTCCCTTTATGTGGCCATTAAACCCTAACTCCGTTAAAATTTCAGCTCTCTGAGTTTATGGAAAGTACTAGTTCTATTTTAATGATCATCAGTGAGTGAGTGATGAGTGTCATAAATGCGAAACTTTGCTTTCGCTTAACTTTGGAACTAAATGACCTACAGACTTGAAATTTTAGATTTTAAGTATGTGATTATAGCTTACTAGATGACGAAAATTTCTGAGTTCTGGTTTTATTCAGAGGTTCTCAAATAGGGGCTTGAAAATGCGGCGAAATGGTTTCAGTAAAGGATGGTACGGCAGTGTTTGCTTCGCGCTCGACTTGGCGGGGGCACTGCCGTGCCCCCAGATTAATTGTATTTCAGAAGGTACGATAGCGTTAATATAAATAATATTACGTATGCCAAATACATTTCTTCTCAATCTGCTATTAACCCGTTTATATGGCCAGCAATAGCTGCCTCAGCAGTCCATTGGGTGACCATAAAGCTGCTGTAATTCATAATTACACGGGCGGCGCACTTAAAAGCAATTTTTCGGCAATTTGTTTCCCACAGGCCCTGGGGACGGAGCGTGACGGAGAATCACCCTTTTACGTTAACCCTTATACCGCTTAAAATGTAACCTCATTGCTTTCATATTTCGCTGATTATGCGATAGAGTTGAAGTTAATTAAGTGATTATTGTGGGACCAAAAGCAATTCTGCGATTGCTAAATAAGATTGTAGAATAATTAGAGTAATAATTTTCTGCCAATTGGCAATGATATAAATTCAGTCGAAAATTTGAGTCGAGTCAAATGGGGAAATATCCCCATTACAGAACGGTCAAATACACTGGAAATAAATACTCGCTTGGAAATCTGGAGTTGATTTTCCTAAGGCCTAATATAATATTAACATCCATACCTACCCATTTCCCCCTAGACTAAGAGCTGGTGAACGCCAAACCTACGTCGTTTTATAAAAGCTAAAATTTGTCAGAGCATGCTCCCAATATAGGTTATAATGCTGGTGAATCATGAAGACGTTTGGGTCATCGTGGCTTTGGCAGCTATCCTAAAAAAACTGTCCGGCAAGGAGTTGGAACTGTCAAAACTATCTGGCTAATGTGGAAACAACTTCTAATCATTGCCCATTCATTTCCAGTGTATTTTACCGTCCTGTAATGGGGATATTTCCCCATAATTAGTGTTACACTTTGCCTGCGCACATTTTACTATAATGATAGTCCATCATTATAATGATGAAATATAATGATGTACTAATTTAAATATAATAATGTCCCAATTGAAATACAATGATTCATTATAATTATACAGGAAGAATCCTGTAAAGTTTGCACAAATGGACATAAGCAGTTTGAAAATTAGGCTGACGCTTTGTAACAACCCAAAAATTTGCTGATGCACGCATTTATGTAACGTAAAATAAAAATAAAACAAACAAAACCAACCTCTATATAAGATATACTATAAGAATGACATTAATACAGTCAATGTAGGTAATTGCTGCATATTTGATGGAAAAGTGACTCTATTTCAAGTTATTTATAAACTAAGGCTGGGTTGCACCATCTTACTTTAACTTTGATAAACGTCAAAAATCTGTCAAACTCCATACAAAAAACACCGGTTATCGTTATGGTTACGGTAAAAGTTACATGGTGCAACTCAGCCTTAATGGCGCAAGTAAGTACACTATGCGGGAAATTGATTGAGGCGTATAGTGTAAACAAGCACTTTAGTTGAGTTTCGCCGTGTGTCTCCCATACTTTGGTGTGCGAGCTCGCGCTTCGTCTCGTTCTATTTGCCGCATAGTGTAACTGCGCCTTAAACTTTAGTAGCGTTCAATATGAGTGGAAAGTATCGTACTTATTATAAGGTTATTGGTATACAATACAAATGAAAATTGAAGACCGGAATACATTAAAGATATTAGATTTTGTTCTGTATTAATATTGCTGAACGTAAAATAATTATGATTGATGAAATTAAATAACTACTTTGAAATTTTTACGTCGTTCGTAAAAATACTTATATTTCTTGTAAATTAATTAGAGAAATTAATTTAAAAATGTTAACGTATCGCATGAATAAAATAAAATAAAATTAGGAAATGTTTTTAAATATTATTTTTATTATTTTTTAACACAGAAATGTTTTACAATATAATAAGTGAATAAAACCATTACAATATAACGACGGTGTAGGTAGACGTGAGAGATAAGATTTGGAGAGGGAGGCCCGCGCCCACCAGGTAGAGGCGGCAAGCGCGGAACTCCGCGAACTCCGCGCGCCGCGCTCGGCGAATGTTCTTGCACACTCTGCGCTTCTCCACTGCAATGCAAACAATGAACAGAACTGAACAGACCAAATTTTAATTACGTATTGTGGTGAGTTCACTCGTGACACAAGCTTATTTAGCTTAGTACGAGAATAAATGTGATACATTGTACACTACTTATCTGCAACAATCGACATTTATGATTGTTTGATCCCAATTCAAACCTCTTAAATAACTTATTAATGAGTAAAGTAAGTGTTTGACAACTCCCTATCACATCAACGAATATAATTATGTATTTTCAATACAGTCGCTTTATTAATTTCATAATCTAAATCCTCTTCAGAAATATCAGCAACATTTTCAATGTCTTTCACCCACAAAAACTGCAGTCTTTGTAGCAAACTAACAATTCTTATTGCGTGGTAAGTACTTAAATCAATACATATTGAGGGATAAACGTATACCACGAAAGTTATTTCAAAACCTAAGAAGAATGCTGACCATACCACCTATGTCAACATGATTGCAAGAGATAACAAATACAATATTAATTTCTTTTCGTCCAAAATTTTGCTAATTTTATTGACTTTCAAAATTAATTCCACACTTGACAAAACTTTGACTTAGTACGATCAAAGTCATAAAATTCTAAACGAATCCAAAGCAGCTAGCTCGTGATCGAGTCGAAATACAGTGTAGGTTCTAAAGCATTGTGTAGTTGAATCTCCTTTATACTATGTATACCAAACTAGCTTTTCGCCCGCGGCTTCGCCCGCGTGGAATTTTGTTTGTGACAAAAAATCATTATCGCGCGCGTCCCTGTTTCAAAAACCGGGATAAAAACTATCCTATGTACTTTCCCGGGACTCAAACTATCTCTATACCAAATTTCATCAAAATTGGTTCAGTGTTTTAGGCGTGAAAGCGAGACAGACAGACAGAGTTACTTTCGCATTTATAATAAGTATTAGTATAGAAGTAAGTATAGAAGTACAGAGTATAGATTAAGTACATTTATTGTTTTAAAAACATTCTTCTTCTTCCTCGGTCCCTACTGATGAGGATCGCGACCACAGATAGTGTTCCTCCACATTTAAAACATACAAAACGATAAAAATCGCATTTCCTATTAAAGAAAATAATTTTGAAGAGCGATTCTTGGGCGTTATACAGTTGTTGTATAAGCTGCAGATCTGCTGCATCAGGTGCAGAGGCTGCAACATTTCCTGGAAGTTTTTTTTATTTTATTTTTTTATGCTAGACAAGGCAGCTATTTGACCGCAATCGCACCTGGTGTTAAGTGAGATGCAGTCTAGGATGGTACATATCTTATCCAGGATAGTTCTTATCCAGGAAATGGTCTGGAGTTTTCGCAGCCATTGTTGTCACTTCTTCCATCGTGAGGCTTGTGGCAACTCCACTGTGACTGTCAAACTTCATGCGCCCCCAAATCCGTCCGACACGGCTCGATAGGATCCATGAGTTAACGTGACTTGTGACATACGGAATCATCTTGCCAATCCTTGATATATTGGCTTATGGTTCAAAAAAATTTATCTTACACTAGCTGTGCCCGCGACTTCGTACGCGTGAAAACCCGTTTTCGCAACATTTTTCATTTTTGCTCTGCACCTATTACTCGTAGCGTGATGGTTTATAGCCTATAGCCTTCCTCAATAAATGGGCTATCTAACACTGAAAGAATTTTTCAAATCGGACCGGTAGTTCCTGAGATTAGAGCGTTCAAGTACAAACAAACAAACTCTTCAGCTTTATAATATTAGTATAGATTAAATACTAATATTATAAAAATATATATTCAATATTAATATAATAAATAAAAGCTTTTAACAAAAATGGAATGACGTTATTTATTTATTTATATTAGGGAAACAAACAATTTTGATTATAATAATCACACAAAAAATATTATTTTGTTATTGTTTTGCCTTATCTGTAAGTAAGGTCTTCCTATACATTAACTGATTAATATAGAGGTACATGAAATATTTAGTATAAGTACCTAAATTATGTTTATTTTACATGGATTATACGATAAAGTAAAGGTTCGGCCAAATCAACGCGTGCAGCCCGCGTGCGCGATGACGATCAGTAGAAATCAGTGGGATCGCCATCGCCATCGCGCCATCGTGCACGCGTTGGTTTGGTGAAACGTTCATGGTTAAAAGAAACTGTAATTTGTTTTAAAAATCTTTTAATTTTTCTCACATTAGTACAGAAAATGAAAAACATAATAAAAGCTTATGAAGATTTTCAAAGACTAACTTGTGTTTTAATTTAAACGGGACTATTCCCACCTCTCGTTCCCATCGCTGCAACTCCTGAGTAGTCCAGATCTACTTAGCTTGACCGCCAATAAAAACCTACCCAGTGAAGATCAAGTTTGTCCAGGGGGAAAGTTAAACTGACGGAGGGACTAAGTTAAAGTGTTTTAATTTAAAGTAAAAAGCATTGCAATATTACAATGGTGTACGTAGATGTGAGCGATACGACTTGCAGAGGAAGGCTGGCTCCCACCAGGTAGAGGCGACAAGCTCGGAACTCTCGGAACTCCGACTGGCGCGCTCGGCGAATGTTCTTACAGAGTCTCCGCTCTTCCACTGCAAGAAGTAAAACGCGCCAATTAGGCCCAGAACAGACGGTGAAACGCAACTGCAACGAAACTGCAACTTTCTGATGATTCTGATGAATAAAACTGAAACTGAAAGTTTCAAACTGGTCGCGTCATGTGTGGTCTCTCAACAGACGCTATGGTAGAAACTTAGATGCAACTCAAAAGTAACTAGCAGTTGCAGTTTCGTTGCAGTTGCGTTTCACCGTCTGTTCTGGGCCCTAGTGTGATTTTTGACAAGAGATACATGTGACGTTGGGATGACTTACGCCCGTATTCACAAACATTACTATGAGGTCTCACAGTGCGCGTGGACACACACGAACCAATCACAGAGCTCTATTCAACGCTGTGCGTTCGATTTGCTGCTTCACTTAAGCAAGTATCGTTTGTGAATACGGGCGTTAAGCTCATAGCAGACTTATCGCGAGCTGTCATCCCCTTCCGCGCGTTGTCAATCGCAAGGCGAGGCGTTTACGTTACGGTGCGGATACTATGCGTTGCAGTATGGAGTTTCATACAAAGAATACAGACCGCCTCGAGTTGATACGGTTACGATCCCTTTCCGGGTTGATAAATGTACGACGTCCTTTGGGGGTCTATCAAATAAACATAGGCCTCCCCAATAATTTCCAGATTGGAAGGCGCTGGATACAGGCCGCTAGCTACCAACCGCCTAACAGTATAAGTTAACTGCGCACCTCGTTGGAATGCGACTCTCCCTCGCACTCACCCGTATATCTCCCCGCGCGTACCAGAGCGTCGATGTGACGTCACGGCCGCCAGGTGCGCAGTCAACTCGGTTTTAAGATTGGTAGGTAGTTGACACTTTTATTCCAATGCAGTTGCGTCCGGGTCAAAACATCTTAGTTGAAAGAGGCCTTACACTCACATTTACCACTTTTATTATTCAAACAAATTACCTGAGCAATTCCCAGAGCTCAAAAATTTGCAGCACGCCACTTCGGCGTCCCTAATGCCGATGTAAAACAGCTCGCATTCGTAGCAGAGGGCGCCAAGGACGAGTATGCTTCTCGCCCACCATATTACTAGTAAACAGTTTGCGAAAATATACTAAAAACAAAAATATTATGTTAGATTTCAAACACAAAAACTCATAAAGTAGATTTAGATCAAGATTGGATTGGAGTCATGGGCCACGGCATATGCTGAGTGGAGTCCCATTGCGATGGGCATAGTTGTTGCAACAGGGTAGCACTGCTCAGTTCACTTTTTATTTACTTGTAATAATATTATTTATCGTAAAACTGGTTACTGATCCTAAGAGTATACGCACACCGTTGATTTTTCGTCGGCCGATAGTTTAGTCGGGCAGTTGATCAGTATAGGCATGTATGGGAGTGCGCACACTACGCCGATTCGATTTGGCCGATTCTTCATACAAATTAAAATCGGGCACAACAGCCAACTAAAAATCAACGGTGTGCTCTAAAAGTGCTTCACGAGTTAAATAAATGAATATGGTGAATAAATGATCTTTTCATCTTTTTTTTAACATTTTTTTTTATCCAACAGTTTCAATAGGTTACAGAATAAACTGGATCTATTCAAAAATCCAATGTTTCCATCTTACATACTAAATGTATGCCGACCACCCAATATTAGAAGTGTAAGTAACTATAATATCTTTCAAATTATGTTACGATATAAAAATTTAAGTAAAGTTAACGATCGAAACAATAAATAATAAGTGACAGTCAATGATAACGTGTACTGATAAAGAGACAAATGATGAATGGGTTAAAGTATTGAAATAAAACAAATTCATAGTACTTCAAGTAAATAAGTAAATTGTACCTACATTGAAAATTTTGTCATAACAAAATCATTTTTCATAATTTTCAGGCAAAATAAAATAAACATTGTCAGATTTTAAAATGCAAATAAATCTTCAACTTGTTTCCTAATACTTAATACATGTGTGAGTACTTACATCATCATTTAGATAGAGCCTACTATACATTATAGCTGCTTTATACACTTGCAATAGACCATTTAAAAATATTTGACTAATAAAGTACACCACCTAAAACAAACGAAAAAATTAGATTTCTCACCAATAAGGTCGCATTTGTGGTTTCTGTATAAATTATTATTATTTTAATCTAAGATAGTAGTAGAATAGTGCTCATCGTAGAACTTACCATGACTTGGAAAGTTTCCATAATTAAACCAAAAGTTTCAATCAAATCGAAAAATATTTTCAATACAGCCACTTTATTGCCCTCATAATCCAAGTCCTCTTCACAAATATCAGCACCGTTTTCAATCTCTCTCACCCACAGAAGCAACTGCCTTCTTAACAAACTAACAGTTCTAGTAGCATTATAAAAGCATACATCAAAACATATTAAAGGTAATACGTATATTGTATAACCTATCCCAACTCGCATAAGTAATGATAAATAGATTGCCAATGCTACTGTCAACGAAAGAGGAATAAATATAAACCAATTCTCCTTCCTCATATTTAATATCAATTTCTTGCTGTCCAATGATTTGCTAATTTTATTAATCTTCGAAATAACGTCAACGTAAGTTTGACTATTTCTGACCAGATTAATAAAATTTAAAACAAATCCAACTGAAAACAGTATTGAATCCAAATAGTTAATGTAAAAGTAATTTTGTTGTAACATTAAACTTTGGACGATTAGTTTATAAACATATAATACGATAAACAAGGCGTGGGCGATGAGAGAAAACAATTTTGAAGAGCGATTCTTGGGCGTAATGAAGTTGTCATTCATGCTGCAGATCGTGGAGAACCACAACTGCTGCATTAGGTGCAGAGGCTGCAACATTGTCTGGAAGTTCTTATCCAGCAAATTATCTGGAGCGTGTTGTGCGTTCACTGTTGTCACTTCTTCTATCGTGACACATTTGTCAACTCTGGCACAAAATGTTTTGTGCCCATACAGTCGTATGACAATCATAATGAGCCTTTTGAAACACTGAATCATCGTGACAATTATTGCTGTATTGTATTGGTAAAATACTTCTTTGACTATGATTTTTTGAAGGTAAAAGCAAATTGTATTTGTTGAAGTTTTGAAACAAAGCACGAGTGAGACGCCCGACTTTAAGACGTGGCGGTACAGGTATGAACACTAACTGGTACTTTGGTACATTAATGGATGAAAAACCATTTACAATAAAGCTTTTAACCAAATGGACTATAC
Organism: Ostrinia furnacalis; assembly: GCF_004193835.3. Taxonomy (NCBI): domain Eukaryota; kingdom Metazoa; phylum Arthropoda; class Insecta; order Lepidoptera; family Crambidae; genus Ostrinia; species Ostrinia furnacalis. Next base: position 68,626 of record NW_021133289.1, read on the forward strand.
AATACATACGGGAACATTAATGTAAGTAAGAGTAAGCTATATACATACATTCAATGTGAAATCATCAATATACCTATGCCTTGACCTTTCAACCGTATCCACTGCTGGACAAAGGACCACGAATTTCCACAACAACCAGTCCTACGCTGCCCGTATCCAGGAACTTCTCCCAACTTTCACTAAATCGTTGGTCTACCGAGTGGGAGGACTGTCTACACTATCTGTCTGCCTCTACGTCTGCCTACACTATCTGCCTCGACATCTGCCTACACTATCTGCCTCGACGTCTGCCTACACTATCTACCTCTACGTCTGCCTACACTATCTGCCTCAACGTCTGCCTACACTATCTGCCTCTACGTCTGCCTATACGTATTCCGGTCCCTTTTTGCCACTTGAGAACTGTTATGCCCCAGCTGCTATCAGTCCTACGAGCAATATTATGTACTAGCGGCCGCCCGCGACTTCGTACGCGTGGATCCCGTTTTACCCCCTTCATCTATCTTACACGGTTTAGATTTTTTCATACAAATGTTTTCTCCCGCTAACTCCCGTTCCCGTGGGACTTTAGCACGTCCTACAGTAAGTACACATAATATTCACATCATTATATTTATAAAAATATAATAATTGTAGAATAATAGAATATTTCTTTATTATTGATTTTGAGTAGAATTTACACAAAACACCTATAGTTATGCAGAGCGTTGTCTCCTGGCACAGGCAATCATACGCCTAAAAGGAGGCTTCGTCTATTAGTATTTATGTAAGCCTTTATAAAGAAATAAAGAATTTTGAATTTTTGAATTTTTTTGAATTTTGCAATATTCTGTTGTAACTAAGCTTTAAGTTTACTAAGGTACCTGCATGCCAAATTTCAAGCGTCTAACTTAAGCGGTTTAGATTTTTCATACAAAAGGATTTTCCCGCTAATTCCCGTTCCCGTGGGAAATTCGGGAATTCCTTTCTTAGTGCACCTCTACGGTACCTAAGCTACGTCCCTTACAAATTTCAAGTGCCTACGTTTAGCCTAAATAATAAAATTAATGAAACTATTGATTATAATATTTACAATCACATCGAAAAAAAAATATCTTTATTAAAAGTATCTCTTAGTGAATGAAGTCTACACTTGTGACTTTTACATTGACTATAAACCATTGCAATATGACGACGGTGTAGGTAGACGTGAGAGATAAGATTTGGAGAGGGAGGCCCGCGCCCACCAGGTAGAGGCGGCAAGCGCGGAACTCCGCGAACTCCGCGCGCCGCGCTCGGCGAATGTTCTTGCACACTCTGCGCTCCTCCACTGCAAACAATACAGCTTCGTGAAATAGCGCGCGTGTTAACATGGGGCATTTGGATGACTTATGCTTGTATTTTTGAGTTATAAATAAAGACAGAAGATTGGCCAAGTGCGTGTCGTGGCACGCGCAGTGTAAAGTTCCGTAGTTGTCCTTCGTTACCACAATATATTTCAGAAGCAAGCTGGTTTTTCGATAATTAAAGATGACCGCCGACGTTGAGTTCGATCATTTAATATTCGACGTCGACAACGCTTCATGATAACTGAGTCGTGGCACGAGGCGATATCACATTGGATTTATGTGTAAGATCGTTATGAAGAAAACACCTTTTTGAATCTTCGGATCATTGAATCTCAGACGCTAACACTTAAGAGAAAGTGTCGCAACCTACGGTGTGGCGCTGTGCGCGGCCTGCGGCGTTCATTTTATTTGATTTGATTTGATTCATAGGAGACCACAAACTGAATAATTGTCTTAGCAAACACAATTACCTGAACAGTTCCTCGAGCCCATATACTTGAAGCACGCCACCTCAGCAGCTCTCACGCCGGAGTAAAAGACCTCGCATACCGAGCAGAGGGCACTTATGATGATCATATTTTTGAACCACCACATTAAAACTGCTGGAAAGAGTTTTAGCAACTGAAAAACAATATAGGTGCTGTTAGATCATCGTCCCTCTCTAATACCAGATGCACATTGACGATTAAGCATAGGTAAACTCTTCACGCTGGACAGACGGATTGGGGAGACCCTTAGTTGCTTTACGACCAGTCTTTATTGCGGTTTAAAAAAACTATTAAAATCCTACTAAGTAGTCTTACTTCCTACTAATATTATAAATGTGAAAGTTTGTAATTTGTATGGATGTTTGTAACTGTTTCACGCAAAAACTACTGAACGGATTTTAATTAAACTTTACAGTATTATTATTTATAACCCAGAAAAACACAATATAGGCTATAATTTATGAAGAAATATGTGTCAAACAAAATTTCTCGCGAGTTAAGTCGCGGGCAAAAACTAGTATGACACAATTTGCAGGTGATGCGATGTACCCATTTGCAAAGAGAATAAATAGGTGATTACTTTTGAGGTTCAACCTTCATGAATTCAAACTAGTTCGTCTCCTTTTTGCGAGTGTTCCACTGATGATGTCAGTCATGAGCAGTCTGCCCATCATATCTTGTGGGAGTGTAATCTTTGGGAACATGAATGTGATATAAAGCTAATACAATACAAACGAAACATTTCCATGCTATTAAACGATTTTGTAAAAAATATTAATGGCAGGTAGCTAATTGCTCATAAGATAGGCCCCCTTAATTGATATTTGTTGTGCGTGGTGCATACCTTTTCTTAAAGGTTATCAAACCTTTCATTGTCACCTGTCATCCGCTTTGCAAAGGAGTTAAGTCAAACCTTAATTTTGAACATCTATGTTCTTCTGATTAATTTCGTTGCGGGTACAATAACAGTTAAACTTTCACCCGAGACAAACTTGAGCTTCACTGGTCGGGTTTTTATTGGCGCTCAAGCTGTAGATCCTGGCTACATCGTCCCGTTTTTGAGGTTCAACCATTAAGCTTAAGAATATACTGCTCTCTTAAATTTTACTCACCAAATAATAATCTTCACGAAAATATATAAAGAATATGATTGACCAATGCACTTGCGCTAGACCATAAAAAAAATGATGTGTAATGTAGTACGCCACCTTGAACAATGAAATTTCATCATTGACATCTAAATTTAAAACTCACTAGTTAAAAATATTCAGATTGAGAGTCAATTGTTATTTTACTTAAAAAAACTTACCATCACTTTAAACGTCCCCGTAATCAAAGCAAAAGTTTCAATAATATCGAAAAATATTTTCAGTACTGTCTCTTTATTATTATCATATTCCAAGTCCTCTTCAGAATTAATATCAGTATAATTTTCGATTTCTTTAACCCACAAAAGCAATAGCTTCCTTAGCAAACTAATATATCTTATTGCGTGATAAATGCACACATCGAAGCATATTAAAGGAAAAACCCACACAAGATTAACGATCTGATCATAGGACACAGATACAGATGGATAAACCATCCATGCTAATACTAACCAAATGGGAATAAACAAATACCAATTCCACTTCCTAAAATTCAATATTAAATTCTTACTGTTTAACAATTTGCTGATTCCATTGATCTTCGAAATAATTTTCACATGATTACGACTGTTATAAATCAAAGTCATAAAATTTAAAACAAATCCAACGCAGCACGAAATCAAATTATAATAGAGAGCCACACGGCTTAAACCTAAGGTCTTTTTATTATTTATAGATGTGACTATAATTTTATAAATAAATACTGAAATAAACATGACGTGTCCGAAGAGAGACAACAGTTTCGAAGAGAGACTTTTGGGCGATATGTCATTGTTCTTGAAGTTGTACATGGTTGAGAACCAGATCTGCTGCAGCAGATACAGAGGCTTCAACATTGACTGGAAATTCTTGTCCAGAGCGTCGTTCTGGGAATGTTCTACATTCGCTTCGACTGTCGTGAGGCTTGTGACAACCCCGCTACGAGTGACAAGCGTCATGTGCCTGCGCAGTCGCCTGACGGGCCTTGAACGGACCCATAGGTTAACGTGCCTTCGGAAAGACGAAATCATCTTGTCGCTTCTTGTGCACTGTGCTGGCTGAAAGATTTATCATTTCATTTCTATAGTTAGCCNTCACCACCGGGTACCCGGCGCCGGATAGCCGGCAACCGGAACGTGTGAAAAGGCACTTACACTCACATTTACCACTTTTATTATTCAAACAAATTACCTGAGCAATTCCCAGAGCTCAAAAATTTGCAGCACGCCACTTCGGCGTCCCTAATGCCGATGTAAAACAGCTCGCATTCGTAGCAGAGGGCGCCAAGGACGAGTATGCTTCTCGCCCACCATATTACTAGTAAACAGTTTGTGAAAATATACTAAAAACAAAAATATTATGTTAGATTTCAAACACAAAAATTTTATAAAAAAAAAACCGACTCCAAAAAACCTACACTAAAAAGTAGAAAAATAATGACTAATTACCTACTTATTTATTAGGACGAATTATTAATATTTATGTAGGTATACCATGATTGATACTTCTGGAGTCGGTGCCAAGATTATGAAACATGTAAAATTTGCCTGCACCGACTCCAAAAGTATCAATCATGGTATACCTACATAAATATTAATAATTCGTCCTAATAAATAAGTCGGTAATTAGTAATTATTTTTCTACTTTTTAGTGTAGGTTTTTTGGAGTCGGTTTTATTTTTTTTTATAAAATTTTACTTATTTCTTGCTTTTTAGTTAACTAATTATTACCTTGATGTTACCACTGAAGGTAGGCAGTACATTGAGACCATATTCTTCATGTCTAGTGTAAAATAATATTCCCTACAAAATACAGGTTACCATATAGAAAACCTAAAAAGACCTTAAACCGTCAGCCCACCTTAAAAACATGAAAGAATACAACTATTGGTCTATTTGTACTTATAACATTTAAAGAATTATCCTACAACTCCTAAGCATTAAGGAGTTGTACCTACCATGACCAGTTTTTCTTCAAATTCGCATGAAACCACCCTTTTGATAATACCTATTCAACAAAAAAATAATCGTTCAAATTGGTTCATAATCGGCGGAGATATTGCGTATAAAAAAGTTCATCCCCAATTTTCCACCCTTGGGGGTTGTTTTTTTTATTATTAAATTTAAATGGGACCACCCTTGAGGTATTACCTATACGCCGAAAAAAGATTTGTTCAAATCGGTTCATAATTGGCGGAGTTATCGCGTAACAAACATAGAAAAAAAAACAAAAAAACATACGGGTCGAATTGAGAACCTCCTCCTTTTTTGAAGTCGGTTGAAAACTCATAAAGTAGATTTGGATCAAGATTGGATTGGAGTCATGGTCGTGGGCCACGGCATATGCTGAGTGGAGTCCCATTGCGATGGGCATCGCTGTTGCAACTGGGTAGCACTGCTCAGTTCACTTTTTATTTCCTTGTAATAATATTTATGTGCTATTTCTGTCTTTTTTCCGTATACTTTCTTTGTTCTCTAAGTGATGTTCATCGTTATAAATATTTCTTTCTTTCTTTCATGTACATGGTATAAGGTGAATTGAACAAGGCTTCCATACATTTGGTAAGGTCACATAATATTGAAAACTTCACAAGATTATTAATCGTAAAACTGGTTACTGATCCTAAAAGTGCTTCACGAGTTCTATCCAACAGTTTCAACAATAGGTTACAGAATAAACGACTGGATCTATTCAAAAATCCAATGTTTCCATCTCCCATACTAAATGTATGCCGACCACCCAATATTAGAAGTGTAAGTAACTATAATATCTTTAGAAATATGTTACGATATAAAAATGTAAGTAAAGTTAACGATCGAAACAATAAATAATAAGTGACAGTCAATGATGACGTGTACTGATAAAGAGACAATTGAAGCATTGGGAGCAACAAGGGCGTTCGGCACCGAAAGTCCGTTTTGATGTTATTACATCAAAACATGCACTGTACCATCTAGTTTAACATCCCAAAAACTCGTTTCAATCAGCCGCTCCCTGATGGCGTGAGAATAATTTATGTCACCAGTGGCGCTACGCCCTTGTTGCACACAGTAACAAAAGTGCGTTTAAATTCGACCTGTATGCAGTTTTTAGAAACTTTTTAATGTAAAAAATGACTGAAGACTCATTTTGAGTCTTCCAGTGACTTGACCACCTTTTAGATTGGTCCACGGACCAAGTCGCCAGACTGACTCTCACTCTGAGATTCTAGAGTAGATTTGTATTGATTTGGTGTTTCATTTATTAACAAAAACATTGAAGGTTCACCTTTTTAGTCCCGGAAATTGCTTCAACCAGTTTAAAAAAAGAAGAAAATATTTAAAAATTCAATCCGGCGACTTGGTCCGTGGACCTAGCTAAAAGTGAGCCAAATGAGTGGTTGAAACTGGTCCTGACCTTCCAGGCAGGCCTGGAGGATCAGGCTGGACCTTCCAGGCCAGTTGCAGCGGATTCGGAAGATTCCCTTCAGTCTAGTGAATATTTTGATAAATATGATTGAAACACGAAAGTCGGAAAAAATATTAAGAAAATTGAATATTTTAACGGTCATTGTAATAAATACACATGTTTAACTTACATTTTAATTAAAATTAATAAAATAAGTATTCAAATTGTGATTTATTTCCCATAAAAAATAATAATTAAATTAACGTCCTATCTGTTTACCAGTTTGGTGCAACAAGGGCGGATAACACAAGTAAAAAAAATCGCATTTTAAGATGTNCTTACCATCACTTTAAATGTCTCCGTAATCAAAGCAAAAGTTTCAATAATATCGAAAAATATTTTCAGTACCGTCACTTTATTATTCTCATATTCCAAGTCCTCTTCAGAAATGTCAGTATCATTTTCGATTTCTTTAACCCACAAAAGCAACAGCTTCCTTAGCAAACTAATAGATCTTATTGCGTGATAAATGCACACATCGAAGCATATTAAAGGAAAAACGCACACTAAATAAATGATACCAATGTAGGTTGATAAATAAACTATCCATGCTAATTTTAAGGAAATGGGAATAAACAAATACCAATTCCACTTCCTAAAATTCAATATTAAATTCTTACTGTTTAACATTTTGCTGATTCCATTGATCTTCGAAATAATTTTCACATGATTACGACTGTTATAAATCAAAGTCATACAATTTAAAGCAAATCCAACGCAGTACGAAATTAATTCATAATACTGAGCCACACGACCTATACCTAACATCTCTTGATTAGATTTAGATATGACTATAATATTATTAATAAATAAAGAAATAAAAATGACGTGTCCGAAGATAGTAAACAATTTCGAAGAGAGACTTTTGGGCGATATGTCATTGTTCTTGAAGTTGTACATAGTTGAGAACCAGATCTGCTGCAGCAGATACAGAGGCTTCAACATTGACTGGAAATTCTTATCCAGAGCGTCGTTCTGGGAATGTTCTACATTCGCTTCGACTGTCGTGAGGCTTGTGACAACCCCGCTACGAGTGACAAGCGTCATGTGCCTGCGCAGTCGCCTGACGGGCCTTGAACGGATCCATAGGTTGACGTGCCTTCGGAAAGACGAAATCATCTTGTCGCTTCTTGTGCACTGTGCTGGCTGAAAGATTTATCATTTCATTTCTATAGTTAGCCAAAAATGCATGAAAAACATTTTTTGAAAATTATTAATGTTTTAAATGGAAAAGAGACACGACCACGCGTTATTAAAACTTGGCGATATGATACGAATATTCACTGCTACTCATAATCAGAAATGAAACCCATAATTTTATTGAAAGCACTCAACATGATTGTACTTTTTTCTGTGTAATATAGGAAGCCAGGTTTTGCAAAATATTCTATGTTTTTACTACCTGTATTTCAAGTACGAGGTGTGTTCAGAAAATGTCAGGAATTTTGAAATTTCCTGAGTTTGGAGAGTTCCGATTGATATTTTTTAAAATTTTATTATGTGCCCCTGAAGTATGATAAAACTTTCAATTTTTTTCGTTGTTAACTTTTTCTGTGGCATTTACTTAAGTTGGACGTGTTTTATGAGTTTGGCGATTTTTGTTTGTTAGGAAAAATGGATCACGAAAAATGAAAAATTTGAATCACGTTTTGCTTAACTTATAAAATGAAATGAAAAAGGTTTTGAGATGTTAAAAATGGTTTTTGGTGAGTCTGCTATGAGTGAAACAAGGGTTCACGAGTGGTAAAATCGTATCTAAGAAGACTATGAAGGCGTAGAAGATGACGAGCGCTCTGGACGCACCAGCATATCAACAACCGATGAAAATGTGAAAAAACAGAAAGAAGTGGTTATGAAACACCGTCGAATCACAATTAGGGAAGATGCTGGTGATGTTAGCATAACATTTGGCTCATGCTATCAATATTTTTTGGATTTTTTTCGGTACGAAACACATGGCAACAAAATTTGTTCTGAAATTGCTTAATTTTGAGCAAAAGTGGCGGCGAATTTTTGCAAAAACAATACTGTAACGATGTCCCAGTCTCCAAATGTACCAGAAATGGCTGTGACTTGTTTCTATTTCCGCGAATAAAAATAACTTTAAAGGGTCATCGTTTAACAGGCATGACATTAAACGCGCGTCGCCGATCGATGTAAAGGCTCTCAAATATTGACTTTGAGAATCATTTTGAGAAACCTTTTTATTCATTCGCTTAGATATAATCATTTGTTACAAGAATTATACCTTCAATTTAGTTAATTCTGATGGTAAAAGATAAACTGTTAAAATAAAAAAGATAGTTTCACAAATAAGTCTCGCTTGTAAACATACATTTATTTATGTTATTGCTCATAAAAACCAAGTCATTAAAATGTCTTGACGTAAAAAAATAAATAAAACGAATAAATTGCAAAATGAATGCAGATTCCTCGCAACTTTGTTGTTTGTTCAAATTATTATTCAGCACCGTCTTAAAAGTCAAAAAGGCTAACTGTGAAATAAAATTACCCGAGTAAATAAAAAGACGAGGCAGCCATAATTATTAAAGTAGATTCAGGAAGCTCGCCTTGAATTGTGTAAGGCTGGAAGGATGTAAAACAGAACAGTTTTGCTTAATTTGGATTGGGACTGCCACAGCCCAGAGGTTTGACAGCTGACAATTTAACAAGCGTGGCCTGTTTTTTACTTTTTATTGTTGATTATTTTATATTTCAGAAGTAAAGTAATGGCCTTATATCAATTTCAAGTAATGCTAGTGTACCTATGTAGTCTTACTAACACCATAAATAAAATATTGCGCAATAAAAAGTAATAACAGTAAACAAACACCAAATGAAATGGGAAAAAGGCACAGCTGAAGAAAAATAATATTGAAAGTTATTTTAATACACTTTTTTTGTTAAAATGTTAATTTCTTGCTTTTTGTAGCCACCAATGAAGATTGCTATAAACATTTTATTGACTGCTAGCGGCCGCCCGCGACTTTGTACGCGTGGACCTCGTTTACCCCCTTAGTTCGTAAAATCTGTTGTTTGATATCATATTGATAGATGGCGTTTCACGGCTTCCCCCGCATGAATATTTACGAACGTCAAAAATAGTAGTTTGTCTAGCGCTGTAGATTTTAACCAATGACGATAGATGGCGCTTTTTAGACACGTCTTATTTATTTATTGAAATTTATTTGTCACTTATCGTCATAATTTATAGCCTACTAGCTTTCCGCCCGCGGCTTCGCCCGCGTGGACTACATTATATAGCCTATAACCCTCACGGAGCCCGAGACCTTTCCAACGAATTCAAAACCGTGGAAATCGGTTCGTGCGTTCTGGAGTTATAGCGTCAGGAAGGAAAACCCGACGTATTTTTATAATATGTTAATCTGGGTTATAAACAATAATACTGTTAAGTTTCAACAAAATCCGTTAGTAGTTGTTGCGTGAAAGAGTAACAAACATCCAGACATCCTCACAAACTTTCGTATCTATAATATTAGTAGGATTCTATCAACCAATCCCGCATTTACATGGACGACATGTGTGACTTTAATATCAGCCAAAACTCTCAATTTAATTTAGTTAGAACCACAGCACATCATCTACTTTTAGCATCGACAATCGGCAATTAAGCCGCTTTTTGGAAGATTTAAACTTGTGAATTGTTTTACACAAAATACCATTGCAATATAACGACAGTGTAGGTAGACGTGAGAAATAAGATTTGGAGAGGGAGGCCCGCGCCCACCAGGAAGAGGCGGCAAGCGCGGAACTCCGCGAACTCCGCGCGCCGCGCTCGGCGAATGTTCTTGCACACTCTGCGCTCCTCCACTGCAATGCAAGCAATGAACAGAACTGACCAGACCAAATTTTAATTATGTATTGTGGTGAGCTCACTCGTGACACAAGCTTATTTAGCTTAGTACGAGAATAAATGTGATACATTGTACACTACTTATCTGCAACAATCGACATTTATGATTGTTTGATCCCAATTCAAACCTCTTAAATAACTTATNCACTATCGCAATATATCAAGTACCTATGAATATTTCCTTAAAAGTAAATATTGTGCCATTTTAATCTGGTACTTATTCCAAATAGACTCGTCATTGTGATAATATTATTTACCTTTTTTTCAGATATTAAATTTCTCGTTTGAATCACTTCAGAACATTCTTGTGATGTCATGTATTAGCTAATTCAAATAAAGGATGTCTTACCAACTTTTGGTTACCTTTGATTTTAATTAATTTGTAGTAGGTATAAGAAAGTAATAAAATCTCAACTAACAATCCTATAATTTCTCTATTTATATATTTATATATCAAACTTATAGATACGTACTACACAAAAATCTTTTTATTAATTCGCTTAGATGTACATACAAGTTTGTCATTAATTAATTGTTATATTATTTTATTCAATTTGTTACAGACTACAGGTTAATTTGTTTAATTGTTATGGCAAAAGATAAAGCATTAAAATAAAATAAAAAATGGTTCACAAATCAGTCTCGCTTGTAAACATAGATTTATTTACGTTATTTCTCATAAATAAACCAAGTCATTAAAGTGTCTGGTCGTAAATAAATAAAACGATTAAATTGCAAACTGAATACAGATTCCTCGCAAGTTTGTTGTTTGTTCTAATTATTTTTCAGCACCGTTATAAAAGTCAAAAGGCTAACTGTGAAATAAAATAAGCCGTGTAAATAAAAAGACGAGGCAGCCCGCCTTAAATTGTGTAAGGCTGGATGGATATAAACAGAACGGTGCAGTTTTGCTCAATTTGGATTGGGACTACCACAGCCCAGAGGTTCTTTGTAAAGTTGAAAATTTAAAAAGCATGGCTTGTTTTTTACTATGCATTGTATTTTATTGTTGATATACATATAATTTCAGAAGCAATAGCCAGAGAGCTAATTTATTTGATTATTATAATTTAATGTAATCCATACTAAAAATACTGCGCATTAAATTGCGGGGGTCGACACTTAACTAAATTGAAAAATTAGCCAAGTGCGTGTCGTGCTACGCACAGTGTAGGGTTCCGTAGTTGGCCGTCGTTACCACAATATATTTCAGAAACAAGCAAATACTTCATATTATAAAGTTACTTTTAATATTTTCTTCTAAGGATTTTTTTATTAGGTATAGGTTTTATAATACATGAGTTAAACGACTATTACTCTCAAACTAACGGATCTATCTTATCCGTTATAGTTTTCCTTGAAAGTTCATGAAAAGCACTAATATCATGAATTTTTCCACATTTTTCAAGCCAACAGTTTACTTTTTAGAGAGGGGGGACGCCCCTACTCCAACTAAAATTGGCACTTTAAACTTTAACATTTTGCAAACGGATCCCTAAATCGAAAATTAGTCTTTGAAACCCCTAAGTCATTTATTTTAAAAGACCTATCCATCGATATCCCCACATGATGGGTTAGAAGATGAAAAAAAAATTCATTCTATAATAATTTCAAAATTTTATTCTACCATTTTGTCAGTGTGATTAACACTTGGCAATATGAAACCTTCAGAAAATTACAGCTCTCTAGTGCCAATAGTTTCCAAGCAAAAGCTCTGACGGACAGACAGACATGACGAAACTATAAGGGTTCCTTGTCAGGACTACGGAACCCTCAAAAGGTACTTTCAGAAGAAGTAGTATGTACTCACAATTTTCTACTTTTTAGTGCACATTCTGGGGGGCAGTTTTTTTTTGTTTAATCTAATTATTATTTTTTGATTTCTTCTGCTTCTATATTTTATTAACAAATCCCGATATTTCATTATCATAATAATTTATGTAGGTGAAGTATTTTTATACTTACTTTAACTTTAAAAAACTAAACTAATCAACCAATTTTGATTAAGAAATGTGCACAATTTGGGACCATATCCTATCAAACAAATAAACATTGAATCTGTTGATAACTTAGTTTTTAACATACAAAAAAGAGACTTATGAGTGAACCCTGTAAGGCCTCAGCCTCGAGTTTAGCGGGCAGCGGGGCGGGTGCGGCGACGGTGCGGCAGCGACAGGATCTTATGCGTAAAATCAAATAGACCGGACCGGAGCGCACTCCTTCTTTTGCCCACAATAAATCGAGCGTTAAATAAAATTGTCGCCGTTGTTCAAACATTTCGTTTGAGAATAAAAACAAATATCTCGACAACACAACCCCGAACACAACATTTCGCCGCTAAAGCGCCGCGCGAGCTGTCCGCTTGTTTCGAGAACGGGTCTGCGTTGCCCGCCCCGCTCCCGCGCCGCCGCCGCTCCCGCCCCGCTGCCCGCTAAACTCGAGGCTGAGGCCTAAAGCGTAAAGTGTAAAGAGTAGAGCATACATACATTTCTGACGTACTGATCAAAGGTCCTCACCGCAGTCCGGCCCAGCAGAAGCGCATCCATCTCGCTCTCCGGCACCGGGACCACCGCCACCGTGGGCGCCGGGCCCCCCTTCATTGGCACGTTCATTTTCAACTTTGACACTTAAGACTTTAGGTTTGTTATCACTTGCAGCTGGGTCAGCTGTAGCTTCACTATCAACTTTGACACTTAGAACTTTAGATTTGTTATCACTTGCAGCTGGGTCAGCTGTAGCTTCACTATCAACTTTGACACTTAGAACTTTAGATTTGTTATCAGTTGCAGCTGAGTCAGCTGTAGCTTCACTATCAACTTTGACACTTAGAACTTTAGATTTGTTATCAGTTGCAGCTGGGTCAGCTGGAGCTTCACTATCAACTTTGACACTTAGTACTTAAGGCTCACTATCTTTTGAAGCTGTGTCAGCTGTAGCTTTACTTTCAACTTTTACGCTTGGTTCTTTTGGCTTATTATCACTTGCAGCTGTAAGATGTCCTCTAAGTTTGACACTGAACACTTTTGTTATTTTATCGCCTGGATCTGTTTTAGCCGTTGTTTCACTTTGAGATTTACTTTCAACAGTAACACTTAGCACTTTAGGTACAGGCCACTATGAATCTCAGATTCGTTTTTAACTTTGATGTAAAACACGCTATCAAGCCACTATCACTATCAACTTAGATGCTGTCAGCTCCAAATTGGCACGCGGTTTACAACTTTGACACTAAGTTTTTTTGTGGCACTACTTTTTACACTTGAATTAGTACGGATTTTGGTTTTCCACTACACTATATTTAACCAGTTAGTTACTAGTTCAGAATTTAAGTCGATTCATCGTCTGTTTTTATTATTTAATTCTGTTAAATATGCTTGTCTACTAAATATGCTTCCACATCATTAGCATTATTGCAAAGTCCTAAAGATTCGATTACCGCACGCATTTTTCATCCCAGCACTCAATTAATTTCTACAAGCTTGCGATCGGCATTTTCACCCCCGTTATCTACCTTTGCAATACAGAGTTAAGGATCAAAATCCTGTACACATTTCACAAGTTCCACTTCCAGTTTGGAGAGCACTAGACGCCACCACCGCGGAGGCGTGAAAATTCCACTTCACGTAAACGTTTTTAAAATGAAACGTACAGTCCACAGAAACATTTAGTCACTAAGTTTTTATTCTTCTATTTTTATTACACTACACATTTACCAAACAGTTACTTTTCTACTTAGCTACCGTCCAAAATTCGAAAACGCTACAGCACTAATATCTTTCACTGATGTCTACTCAGTCATATAATATATCTTAGATTTCAAAGCTTTAGTCCCACCGTATACGTCCAACGTCTTTATTATAAGAAGCGCACCAATAATTTAGAATTATTTTTCCCACTCCAGTCCAAATATCTATTTGTAATTTTGTCGACGAAGAATTGACGAAAATCAAAATATGCTCTCTGATATGGTGAGTTGTATTGTCTGATTTAAATCTAATTTAAGATATTTTGGGTAAATTTATCTAAAATTTCATAAGAGGTTTTGGAACTATTGTAAGTAGGTGATTTTCGAAGCTTCGGGTTTTAGAGTTGGCAGCAGAGGAGCGATATTTTCGGCTACTTGATCTTGTTCGTTGATCCCACTCAGTCTAAATCTCTTGATCGCGATTGGTTCAGGGTTAAATAAAATTCGTACTTTGGACCGTTGTTTGCTGACTTTATCACTACACAGGTCACGAAATCTTTGAACTGTATTGTGCAATTGTTTTGTAAGTTTCGCAATGCAAGTTTGGAAGCAACATGGTTTTGAAGAAACACAATAATTCTATTTTGGCGCTACTAATTTTGCGTTGGATACCTACTAGATATTATTTGAATAATTTTGTAATAACGCGGTCAATACTCAACAATAAATCATCATGAAAGTTTATAATAATAATGGCATCATTTATAAGCGGCAAAGGTTACAAAAACTGATGTAACAAAAACTAAATCAATTACTGAAATAAATTATGTTTAGGTACAGTTAGCAGCACATCAGACTGTAAATTTTTGTTGCAGAATGACACCTATTTATAACCATTTAAGACGCAGGCGTATAAAAATATTCATAAGGATGCCGACATATTTAATAGATTACGAGTAATATATAATAAATATTTATTCATCGTATCACGGCGCGGAATGGTTGATTGATACCGAAAAATAACGATCAAATAACTGGCATAGTCTCAGATATCTGACATGTTAGCACGGAATATTTCTCGTCTCTGGGGATTTGTTTCGATAGATTAGGGATGTAACAACTATCGATAGTTTCTTGTCGAACCAATGGCCGTTTTTTTTTAATGGGGGAGTGATTGATTGTTTTCATAATAAATAAAGCTTTTTTTACCCAACTGCGCCAGAAGGAGGGTTATTGTCTATAGTCATTATTTTTACAACCCGCGAACAATTATTCTAACGTTTGCTCTCAAAGTACTATTAGAGAATATAATCTAATTTCTAGTGAATTTAATACGTCTTCGTATTTAATCCAATGATCTTTCTCAAGTACACGAGAATGCGCCCACAAAGTGAGCAGACGTTACAGAGGCGAATGCAAAAACAAAACAAAAACTTTGAATGAAGAAAAATTAAGAACGCACGAGTGAATATTCTACTCGGGCTTGTAAATAGTTTACTAAGATACGCCATCTACAAGCGTATTTAGTTTTTTCATGCGTAAGATAATTTACGTGATCCACAAACGTATTCAGTTTTTTCATGCGTAAGATAATTTATGTAAGTCGTATCGTTGCATGATTCACTTCATGTAGACCAAGTGGTTATTTGTCTAAGTCTCACCAGAGAAAAAAAACTTCGACGTCGACACAATAATTTTGATAAAAGACAGAGCGAAAAAGAAAATCTTTTGGTAATAAGAAATTAATATTTTCGATAGAATCGATACTAAGTCCATTACTATGGACACATCCCTAAACCAAGCTCGGGCACTGATTTATCGAATAATATAAGTTTCGTATTACGATTCTGAGGTTTAACCTGAGACGAGTGCTAGTTCTGAGGCGAAGTTATTGAATAATATATTTATCTTGATACAGACATTTCGTATTGATACAATCGACTTTACTTTTTATATTTTCTACATTTCTACGCCAACTGGAATTACGAATTCGTTGAATTTTGTTGGAGGTTATTATTTACTAACAAGATTCATTATAATAAATACTTATCCACGTAGTATTTTTTTACATTTTCAGAATGTCTAGCCTACAAATTCACAACCCATTATAATTTAAATGGTTTCATTTGAATACCTACGGCTCACGTTATATCTAATTTAACGATGTTATCATGTTTATTAAAGAAACCTTTATATTATAACAGCACATTTTCCGTTGTTTTTCTACCCTTATTCTGCGGAGTTTTTACCTAAACAGTATCTCAGCTGCCCTTTATAATTGCCCGCCGGCGTGGAAGTTTCCTCGAGTGACCTTGGCAGCTATTTGCATGTCTTTAGCGAAGCCAACCAGCAAGTTGTCTAAACTAAGTTTACCCAGAGCCTCACGTTCCCACCAGGGATGTTATGGATATCCGTAACCGTAACCGAAACTTTCGTATATCCGAAATAAAAAAATATCCGAAACCGTAACCGTAACCGATTCAAAAGTTTCGGAAAGTTTCGGATGTAGGCAGTTTAAATTGTTTTTTGTATAGCATAACAGCCTGATTTACCTTTATAATGCCATCTAGTTCGTTCGTTCGTTCGCAGGCTCGACGACTTCCAGCCTCCCGAACAAGCCGGTTTCCGAAAAGGCTTTAGTACCATAGACCACATACATACGCTACGGCAGATTATACAGAAGACCGAGGAGTATAATCAGCCACTTTGTCTGGCGTTTGTGGACTATGAAAAAGCCTTCGACTCGATCGAGACCTGGGCAGTGCTACAGTCTCTCCAACGGTGCCAAATTGACTATAGATACATCGAAGCGCTGAAGGGCTTGTACGAAAACGCCACAATGTCGGTCCGCCTCCAGGATCAGAACTCGAAACCTATCCAGTTGCAGCGAGGGGTGAGACAGGGAGATGTCATATCTCCGAAACTGTTCACCACCGCCCTGGAAGATGTTTTCAAGCTTCTGGACTGGAGCGGATTCGGCATAAATATCAACGGCGAGTATATCACCCACCTTCGTTTCGCGGACGATATCGTAGTCATGGCTGAGACCGTGGAGGACCTAAACACAATGCTCGATGGCCTCAGTAGAGCCTCTCAACAAGTGGGTCTTAAAATGAACATGGACAAGACAAAAATTATGTCAAATGCCCGTGTTGTACCCACTCCTCTGAAGGTTGGAGACACTATACTCGAAGTTGTTGACAATTATGTATACCTGGGAAAAACAGTCCAGTTAGGTAGGTCCAACTTCGAGAAAGAGGTTAATCGTCGAATCCAACTCGGCTGGGCAGCGTTCGGGAAGCTTCGCGAAATTCTCACGTCCGAAATACCGCAGTGTCTCAAGTCAAAAGTGTTTGACCAGTGTGTGTTGCCAGTGATGGTGTATGGCTCCGAAACGTGGTCGCTTACTATGGGCCTCATAAGAAGGCTCAAGGTCACCCAAAGAGCCATCTAGTATAAATTTTATATTTTTATTACTTTTTATTCGATGTAAAGTGTGCGGCCATGAATGAACCGTGTTGGTCAACTATTGCAAATTTTAAAACACAGATTACCGTAACCGAAACTATCGGATATCCGAAATAAAAAAATATCCGTAACCGTATCCATAACCGAAACTACATATCCATAACATCCCTAGTTCCCACCACTGCAACTCGTGTATTCAATCTACAGCTTGGTCACCAATGTAACCAAACCAGTCAAGATTCAATAATCCCTGGGGAGAGTCAAATGTTTTGGGAGGTCCCAAATGATTTAATCAGAAGAATTAGCATTCGTTCTAAATATAGACTTCCCCCCATTGTTAAGCGGGAGACAGTGTAATGAAACATTATTAAACTTTTCTAAGAATGAGATATACCTAGGTATTGTCCGCGTGGATCTATCAGTGGCGTGTAGGAAAATAGCTGGAAATAGATTTTCTCGCAAAAGATTTTAGTGACTTTATTTATCTTTTGAAACTCCACTAATTTCAGTACGCCAGTGTTTGTTAAGCTAGAAAAAAAAATCGAGGTCCTCATTTCCTTAAGATCATACACCACCAATCAATCTTGTCACTCTTGGCAGGCGAACTTCCCGACTACTTGGGGAATTTGGCAAAAACTGACGCCCTAATTAGAGACGATGTCCAAAGTTCGTAATTAACGCGCGTTCGAACATTGATGCCACTTCCTTAGTGGTAGAATTAATTTTGATAGCAACTAGGCTTGAACGACTTGTGCAGGGGAAGGTTGAGGACACAAGAGCGCGCGGCAGGTCGCCTATGCGCTGGACTGACCAGTGTACCTACAAGTACCATGAGTTTACGTTAGGTGTGCTCGCTAGCGAGTAAGTACGTCAAAAATCTCTATGAAGAATTTGTTTCTTCAAAGTAGCCGCTAGGGGCGCTGCACAATATGGCATACAATTAATGTCATTTTTTTACGCGGTCGCTAGCGTGCACACCTAACGTAAACTCATGGTAAGCATACAGGTCAAAACCGCACTCAATGGTCCACTCCACGAGTGCACACGAAAGGCTGCAGTGCGGGAGGAATGGCGACGGATTGTGAGGCTTGCCACCGGACATGGTGTGACGATCACGACCACCCTGGGAAGAGTGTAGCGAGCGACGAACAAGAAGAAGGTTTCGACACAGATATAGTTCATAATCATAATCGTCATGATGTAAATATGTTTCGTTTTCACGCCTAAACCGTAAACTAAATCAGTGTTGATATGGCATAGAAACACTTAAACGCCGTTCATAATATTCAGTAATAGTGATAATAGTTGAAGCAGTAGCAGCAAACAACCAGAAAAAGCTCCATAGACTAAAGTCTATCTCCACTATTCTCCACAGAACTGGCTTATAAAGAATGTTGGGAACCGATTGGTGGACCAACCTCTTTTTTATATTGTCTATGTTTTTTATACTTTTTTTATTACTTTTGATACCTTTTGTTTAGTTTGAAGTTTATGTTTTTGATAGCCGTTGTGGGCATATTTTGCAGGATTAAATCTTCATTTTAACCGAAGGTTTTTCTTATTTCCGCACGCCCGAGCTGCTGTCCGCAACAAAGATCAAACTTTATTTTTTCGGGAGTTACACTGAAGTGTACATAGATTTTCAGAAAAATGCTACCTCTTTACTATTTACTAAATATAGCCTTGATGCAGCTACATAATATTATACATTTTGACAATAGTAGTTACCGAAATACAGGGATTTGTTCCAATATCGGTTCCGCCGCGGGCAGTGGATCTCGGTCACTTAATTTAATGGATTATTGCCGAATTCCAGTGGTTTAGACATAAAGCCTTTATTGCCTCGGGCTTTAGTCCCTCATTTAATAGGAAATATGATCAGACAGATCAGTAATAAAGCCCATTGGTGATTAATTAACGTACAAATTAACCAAATGTAGTAAAAACACACATTTTATACAGTTAGCTAGCTGTGCCCGCGACTTTGTAGGCGTGAAAACCCGTTTTCGCAACATTTTTCATTTTTGCTCTGCTCCTATTGATCGTAGCGTGTGATGGTATATATAGCCTATAGCCTTCCTCGATAAATGGGCTACCTATCAGTGAAATAATTTTTCAAATCGGACCGGTAGTTCCTGAGATTAGCGCGTTCAAGTAAACAAACAAACAAACAAACTCTTCAGCTTTATAATATTATTAGTATAAGTATAGATAATCGCCAAAATCTAAGGGTTCTAATTCATATATGATGAAGTTCTTTGCACATTATTCTTTCTTTACTTTATGCAGTTAAGTATACGATCAATACGACAAATGCAAGCAATGATTTGACATAAATACTGGTAAAATGTATTATTTTATTACAAAAACAACTGGGCGGTCCCATCGCTAGTATCGATGTATTCCAGAACAAAATTGAAAAGAAATTAACGCCCGTATTCAAAAATGATACTTGCTTAAGTGAAGCTGGAAATCGAACGCAAAGCGTTGAATAGAGCTCTGTGATTGCATTGTGAGACATCATAGTAATGTTTGTGAATACGGGCGTAAGTAATCTATCAATAGATTAAAACATACTATGTCATATTATAGGCACTATCATAAAAGAAAGCTCTATCAATAGTTTTAAGCAACTTTTAAAACCCACTCTACGAAGGAAGGAGTGGTAAAAATAAAAAGTTTATTCATTTCAAACAAAATTGACACTGATCTCAGCAGCGAGAGCTTTGGCGAGCTTTAGTTATAACAAGCTTGCGTAAGTCCAGCAAAAAATATGAACTGATATAAAAGAATATTATAAGCTGTTTAGAGGCTAGGGAGTAAAGACGACGCTACTAAAAATATCCCGGGATCCGAGGAGACTGGTGTAATAGATCCAATACTTTATTAATAATTTAATCGCTAGGCCTAGCGATTAAATTATTAATAAGGTGCTGCTTTTGTTAGGCTTATTTATTTTCAGACTTAATCTATATTAGGACAGGTAATCGCTTTCCAGTTTTTTATCGATATTTTGAAACAAGATCTCCATTCAAACAAGACAAAACTGTCGTGGGTGGATTTTAATGTTTAATGTAGTGGATAATTTACTACAGGAGGCTTAGTTTACATCAAACAAAAGTTTAGTTCTAGAAAGTTTCCGCTAGAGGCGCTGTACAATCCGTCATACATTTATTGACGTTTTTTACGCGCTCACTAGTGACGACGTTTAATGTAAACTCACACTAAGGCCCAGAATAGACGGTGAAACGCAACTGCAACGAAACTGCAACTTTGTGATGATTCTGATGAATGAAACTGAAACTGAAAGTTTCAAACTGGTCGCGTCATGTGTGGTAATCTCAACGGACGCTATGGCAGAAACTTAGATGCAACTCAAAAGTAACTAGCAGTTGCAGTTTCGTTGCAGTTGCGTTTCACCGTCTGTTCTGGGCCTAAGCCCTCAAGACTGTTTTTCTTCGTACTCGTTCGTTTTATAAAAGTTTGTGAACAATGATAAGCGAGTCAGAAAACAACTTTATTATCATCAAAATGTACCTCATCATCATCATCATTTCAGCCACAGGACGTCCACGGCTGAACATAGGCCTATCCCAATGATTTCCTCATCGCTAAAATGTATCTGATATTATAAAAATCTACATTGTTTTCTTTTTTTTTATCTTTATTTATTAGAAGTAGTGCCTTGTTACATCTATGTGTTTTGCTTGAATTTAATAAAGCTAAAGCCTTCCTAAAGCCCTAGCAACCGCAGCGTTTTCCTGCGGGGCCCAGGACAAACCTCTTGAGAGGACAAACACTGTCACTCCGCACTCCGGTAAACACTCGCAGAGGGCGACACTTAGCAAGGAGCGACGTAGCCACAGTTAAAGAGGTAATCAGTATTTTATTTATTCTGGTTTTTCAACAATAAGTACACTATTAAAATTTAAAATACATAACCAAAATTACATGTTTGAGTGCCCCATCACTTAAAAAAAAGCACATCATCATCTTCCCAGCCATAGGACGTCCACTGCTGAACATAGGCCTCCCCCAATGCTTTCCATGTTGCCCGGTTGGTAGCGGCCTGCGTCCAGCGCTTTCCTGCTGCCTTTATGATGTCGTCGGTCCACCTTGTGGGTGGACGAAAGAAAAAAACTACATGTGAAAAATATGACAAATAATACTACAGTAATTCTACTACAGTACTAACAGTACTGGTGAAGGTCGCGGGAGGTGCCTGGATGCGGGCGGCGCAGGACCGGTCGATTGTCGTGGAAATCTTTGGGGGAGGTCTTTGTCCAGCAGTGGACGTCATTTGGCTGAAACAAACAAACTAACAGTGCAGCGTCTTGATTCTTCAACCGCAGAAGAACAATACTACTAAGATTTATGGTAATGAATGAAAATGCTTAATAGGTTTTGGCTTACTTTAGTTTCTTTAATCACGCAAATTAATTTGAATAGAAAGCTGTCCTAAGGTTATAAAATAATAAAATATACAGTCTAGATTTCTAAGCTAATTTGAATATTAAGACGTAATAAACATTAATTGCAATTTGAAAACAAAATAACTTCTAACGAAGCACATAAAGTCGCGCTCTTATGAAATTTGATTTACTCTTTCCTTTGACTGTGTGGTATTACGTAGTTATGATTAAGACACACAACAGTATGTCAAGCTAAGGTTGCGACGAAGACAACCACGCATTAGTACTTATTATTTTAAAGGAAAGTCATTTCTAGTAATTTACACCAGACTTGTCTGGATTATTGAAACTACGAAATCACTTTTTAAATCACTTTTTGAATTAAGTTATTAATTATTAAGCTTTTTCAATAATGGCCCATTTAAGCGTATAATTCGTTGTGAAAATATTTAACGGGGAGACGTTCATATCCAACATCAATTCATCTAGATTCATCTGACTATCTCTCTCTGAATACCTAAAATGAATTCTTATTTTATTTCCAAATGTGTTTCAAGGCGGATCATCTCAGAGGATCAGCACTCCGCGTTCAGACAAGGAGTAAATACTTCGAGGGCAACTGTCACTCATGAGGGTGAGAAGATGAACAAAGTGGTAACAAATAGTCTTAACTATGAGAGTAAGAAACACATGTTTTTTTCATAAAAACTATGGCTGCTTGTAGGTGGCGACCTTGACTTGATAAACTTTTGTCGATGCATTTTATCGATTTTGTAAGATAAACATAATAATATATTAATTTGTCAACTAATCTATACTAATATTATAAAGAATACAATTTGTGTGTTTGTATATTTGTTAAATTGTAAGTGATAATCTCGGGATCTACTGAACCGATTTTGAAAATTCTTTCACCGATAGAAAGCCACATTATTGCTGAGTGTCATACAGGTTATAAAAAAAACTGAAAAATTCAACGCGGGCGAAGCCGCGGGCGGAAAGCTAGTCGTCTATAAGATTTTAGCCCGGCTGACGGTGGTGATATGCGTAATTTGATTACAAAACCAGGGTTATAGCAAATTCGAATTTCGCAGAGGGTATACACATGTATGTGAAACGTCATTGACATTATGTATTGTATGTGGTGGCCATTTTAAAAGCATAAGTAGTTAGTTCAGAATCTAGATGCTCTTCAAAGCCTTTTATTTGATACCTGTAGGGGAGACCGGGGTAAAGCCGTATAGCTAAGAATAAATACCCATAGAATAGAAACAAAGAAAACTACGTATTTGTAATTTACTTCTTTATTAAAGGTTCTCATTAGCTAGAAAAATCAACAATGAAATAACACTTAAATTTAACAGAAATATTATTATTTAAACAAAAACAAAACCTCTAGTATTTCCGGTTTTGACCCGGGTACTGGACAAAACCGTATACATATATACGATATCCTCAGATGATGAAAATACGGGTTTGAAACGCCCTAATCCTTTGTTTGTAGAAAGATTTCCAGACCAGATGACCTGAACTTATTTACGCGGTCCTGCAAAGTAGATTTTGGGATGCCATATGTAGTCGACGCTTTTAAATATCCCATTCTTCCTTCGATAACACTTTTCACAGCTTTTTTAAATTTGTAAATTCAGCCAATTACGCGGCAAATTTGTAAATTCTGTAAACAAAGTCAAAACCGTATATTGGCCGATTTTACCCCGTACGCTTTTACTACCCCTATGCATACAGTAAAGACATTTATCAAATACTGCACACACACACACGATACTTGCCGGTAAAAATATTGCAACAAATTCGTAAATACACACAATTCAATATAAAATANAATAAAGCTAAAGCCTTCGTAAAGCCCTAGCAACCGCAGCGTTTTCCGGCGGGGCCCAGGACAAACCTCTTGAGAGGACAAACACTGTCACTCCGCACTCCGGTAAACACTCGCAGAGGGCGACACTTAGCAAGGAGCGACGTAGCCACAGTTAAAGAGGAAATCAGTAATTTATACACTACACTATTAAAATTTAAAATACATAACCAAAATTACATGTATAAGTGCCCCATCACTTAAAGAAAAGCACATCATCATCATCATCATCTCAGCCATAGGACGTCCACTGCTGAACATAGGCCTCCCCCAATGCTTTCCATGTTACCCGGTTGGTAGCGGCCTGCGTCCAGCGCTTTCCTGCTGCCTTTATGATGTCGTCGGTCCACCTTGTGGGTGGACGAAAGAAAAAAACTACATGTGAAAAATATGACAAATAATACTACAGTAATTCTACTACAGTACTAACAGTACTGGTGAAGGTCGCGGGAGGTGCCTGGATGCGGGCGGCGCAGGACCGGTCGGTCGTCGTGGAAATCTTTGGGGGAGGTCTTTGTCCAGCAGTGGACGTCATTTGGCTGATACAAGCGAACTAACAGTGCAGCGTCTTGATTCTTCAACCGCAGAAGAACAATACTACTAAGATTTATGGTAATGAATGAAAATGCTTAATAGGTTTTGGCTTACTTTAGTTTCTTTAATCACGCAAATTAATTGGAATAGAAAGCTGTCCTAAGGTTATGAAATATTAAAATATACAGTCTTCATTTCTAAGCAAATTTGAATGTAAGACGTAATAAACATTAATTGCAATTTGAAAACAAAATAACTTCTAACGAAGTACATAAAGTCGCGCTCTTATGAAATTTGATTAACTCTTTCCTTTGACTGTGGTATTACGTAGTTATGATTAAGACACACAACAGTATGTCAAGCTAAGGTTACGACGAAGACAACCACGCATTAGTTACTTATTATTTTAATGGAAAGTCATTTCTAGTAATTTACACCAGACTTGTCTGGATTATTGAAACTACGAAATCACTTTTTTAAACTTGAATTAAGTCATTAAGCTTTTTCAATAATGACCCATTTAAGCGTATATTTCGTTGTGAAAATATTTAACGGGGAGACGTTCATATCTAACATCAATTCATCTAGCTAGGTTCATCGGACTATCTCACTACTCGTCTGAATAGGTTACCTAAAATACATTATTTATTTTATTTCCAAATGTGTTTCAAGGCGGACACCATCTCAGAGGATCAGCACTCCGCGTTCAGACAAGGAGTAAATACTTTGAGGGCAACTGTCACTCATGAGGGTGAGAAGGTGAACAAAGTGGTAACAAATAGTCTTAACTATGAGAGTAAGAAACACATGTTTTTTCATAAAAACTATGGCTGCTTGTAGGTGGCGATCTTGACAATGCTAAGGATGCGCGACAAGATAAACTTTTGTCGATACATTTTATCGATTTTGTAAGATAAACATAATAATATATTTGTCAACTAATCTATACTAATATTATAAAGATGTAAAATTTGTGTGTTTGTATATTTGTTAAATTGTAAGGTGTAATCTCGAGATCTACTGAACCGATTTTAAAAATTCTTTCACCAATAGAAAGCCACATTATTGCTGAGTGTCATAGGTTATAAAAAAAAAAGAAAAGCTACGGGACTATTCCCACCTCTCGTTCCCACCACTGCAACTCCTGTGTAGCCAGGATCTACAGCTTGACCGCCACAAAAACCCAACCAATGAAGGTCAAGTTTGTCCCGGGGGAAAGTTAAACTGTCATTGGACCCGCAACGAAATTAATCAGAAGAACATAGGAGGAGTTCGAAATTAAGGTTCGACTTCCCTCCATTGCAAAGCGGACATTATTGCTGAGTGTCATAGGTTATAAAAAAAAATTCAACGCGGGCGAAGCCGCGGTAGAAAAGCTAGTCGTCGATAAGATTTTGGACCGGCTGACGGTGGTGATGTGCGTAATTTGATTACAAAACCAGGGTTATAGCAAATCCGAATTTCGCAGAGAGTATACACATGTATGTGAAACGTCATTGACATTATGTATGTATGTGGTGGTCATTTTACAAGCATAAGTTAGTTCAGAATCGAGATGCTCTTCAAAGCCCTTTATTTGATACCACTATATTATAGCAAGTAAATAACTAGTACTAGTGTTAAGCAAGGCTTTGACGAGACAGTTTTCTGCAAAATACTCGTAATATATGAAGTAACAGACGTGTAAACCCGACGCGGGCACATTTCGCCATTATTTTTGCACATTCACCGTCCGCGGGGACGTCACAGTGAATAGTTCCATGAAAACTTTATAATGTAGTTGGTTGTACTGCAGGATGTTGTGAGATATTCCTAAAATTACAATTAAGATGTTGCTTTCTAGACTTATTGACGTTTAAGCACTGCACGTCAACTTCATCATCAAAGTTCAGTGGCATTTTATAAGTTACGGGACTATTCCCACCTCTAGTTCCCACCGCTGCAACTCCTGTGTAGCCAGGATCTACAGCTTGACCGCCAATAAAAACCCAGCCAGTGTAACTTTGTCCCGGGGGAAAGTTAAACTGTCATTGGACCCGCAACGAAATTAACCAGAAGAACATAGGAGGACTTCGAAGTTAAGGTTATCTTATTTAATTCTTTGTAAGATAAACTTATAAAATCTTATTTAATTGCAATAGACGTTATTTTACTACAAAAATGTATAATCTGATGGGCTTTTAACTGCTCTACGTGCGAGGATAACGAACCTAGTTTGAAAAGCAAAAAATGTTAGGGTCGCGTAAGGAGCACATGTTATTTTGAGTGACCTCTTAATTTAACGCTCCAAAGTAATGTAATAAAACTATAATATTTTTCTAGCATAATGGAAAATATATGAGGCAGAAATAATGTTCGATTCCCGCCTTACACAGTTCGTACATAAAAATATTTACAATCTAATTTACTACTCGTAGTCGGCTTAAGAGAAACCTAATATTTCCTAATCCCACTAATTACTTAGAGCCCGGATCAGCTGATTAACTAATTAGTACTGGATCGGTGGTATTGTTAGCCGATTATTACTGTTAAGCCATTTTTTGTGGATATTATATTATGTTGAAAAGAAAGGTATCAATCAAAGTAGGTTTTATTTAAGAACTTAATTACATCATGGTAGAGTCTAGTAGGTAATTTAATTATCTACTCGTGCAGGGCCTACAAAAATGTCGATACGTCTTATAATATTATTGCAATATTTATGTTTTCAGCTAATTTAACAATAAATAAGTGGTATAATTTAACACATAACTGTCAGAAAAAGCTCTACCTATATTTTTTAAGTTTTTTGAAGAGAAAAGCCTCTTGAAAAATAAAGTTTTGATAATGTTTCTTTTTATCCTTGGACATTTTCAACTGCGCCGCTAGTCCCAAACTAAGCAAAGCTTGTACTATGTATGTATGTAATGTATCGTAGTGTTCAAACAAAAATGTTTATAACTACAAACAATAAAGAAACAGATCATAATATCACTATGTTATCCAATGAATAAAGGATCATATGACGTACAGTCAGTTTAATAATAACATATAGGCATTTATTATTGACAGGGAGTTAAGCCTGAAATCCCGTTTGATGGAGGTAACGTAGGGACGACAGGTGACTAATTTGTAGAGCCTCAATTACAAGTATTCTATCGTATTTTCAAACAAAAGATTAATACTTAGGAACGTAAGTTTCGTAAATTTTACAATGTTATAAATATTCATAAAAGACAATTAAAAACATAGAGTCGAATTGAGAACCTCGTCTTTTTTAAATCGGTTAAAAAACTCAATGGATACAATTATTGACTGACAGATAACGGTCCTGAATAAAAAACAACATAATTATTTATTAACGTTTCATAAAGAAAATATTTTTTTTTGCTCTAAAATATTTTTGTTTGTTTAAATCCGAATTAGGCCTGTTTTAAATAACCTGAAATTCTTTCAATACAGATCAATTAATAAATGATCACATTCATTACGTTTTCTTATTTAGCTAAGTTTACTTTCACGAGGAGACATTCTGTTTATTTAGTTAATAGCGTCTGGAATAAATATTGTTTCAAACGTTTCAGTAACAAAGTTCGTACATAGATTTATTTGCTTTTAATAGTCATTAGTATTATTTTAAATGACTCTTTATTTCCCATTTACCTATGCAATTTCTCCATTCATTTTATCAGTTACTCTACAAACGTTTTTATGTTCAATTATATTGCTAATAAACTAATGTAAACAAACACACATAGCTTTGAGCTTTTAACTAAGAACAAACTAACATTTAACAACGTACGATGATTTTATCTAAAAAACTTCAGACGTCAAAGTTTTGTCACAAATACATCATTATTTTAAACTTTCATGATAATTTCTGCATACTGATTAATTTTATCTGTATGTCAAATGAGCAAGAGCATTGCTCAAAACCTCATTATACTCGTATTCAACATCAAAACAAAACACTCTCAATCCTTTTCGCGGTGCTCATTTGTTTTTCGTTCTATAATCAAATTGGAATCGTTCTCATCGGCATTTGTTTTGCACACACACTCGTCACTTACAAAACAATTGAACACACTACCTACGGGTGTATACGCGAATTCTAAAAGGTGTACAAAAATATGGCTCTCGGTCAGTCGGCGACGACCGCTCGGCGGCGAGCCGAACGCGGCACTGGGGCTCTACGCCACCTAGGCACCTGTACGTAGGGACTCCACGGGTTCCGATGTGTCTACTGAGCTCAGACTTTAGGGAACACTAATTTTAGTACATAATGTACTTAATAACAGCCTAAGAGAAGCGATTAGCAACGTAAGTTAATATACCTACAATAAGACTGTAAAATGTGTGATGATATACATTAGCTGGGAATTGGCAAAAGTGTGGCACGATCTTATTAGGATTACGAAGATAATAATATGTTTAATAAGTATGTTAAAGGCCACATACCTATTTGGTAAACATTTTTTAATAGATAAAACAATTTTTTTGTTGAGAAGATTTGATGATGTTTTTCATTTTGATTTTCAGACAGTTTCATTGTAATTATCCAAGTGCAGAAACTGCCTAGATCGCATCAATACGAGTATACTCGTGCTTATACAGAATTACCAATACCACAAGAAGGTAAGGCTACGTACGTAGTTGCCATGGCGGTGGCCAGATACTCGTATAAAAATCTTTAGATGGTACTTTGAAGCAATATGTTGTGTAGGATGATATTGTTTCTATTGATCTACTCGCCACAGCTCTTAGTTTGATCTTGGAATCATATTATTTGGAACAATTATGTAAACCATCTTCCCGCTTCTTAGGCAGGGGAGCGGAACATGCGTTACGAGTTGGGTCACGTTGCAGCTGACAAATCCGGCAGTTATCAGCGCGGTGATTACGCTGATAAGCCTACATTTTCCTCTCCACGAGGAAAATCAAGTTAACGATTATAAGTGACGGGAAAGGTATTTTTAGAACGACGAAAAAGCCGTTTCTATTTTCTTGGAAAATCCTGAATTATTGCGAGCTATGTAAGATTTTATCTTATGGAAAATTTTCAGATTAAGCATTAAATATGGAACATCTAAGTGTGTATAGAAAAACATTGTTGTCCTCTCATCTGGCACGTGTTGGCGAACGCTTATTTCCAAATATACCTAAAGTGGAATAAACCGGCTTCGGCTATCCAGTTGGATACTGGCTCCCAATAACAATATCGGGAATCTAGGTCATTGCTTTCCAATCTTTTAAACTACTGACCCACACGGCCACACCACAGTGTACTGCAAGCGTACACTGAATGCATAATTATTTATCCAGGCCATATAGTGTATAGTCAGTATCTTCATAGAAAATGGTGTTCCTATCTGTCACACTGTACCTCGAAGTAAGGATCGACATCGACACTGTGTAATTAATGAATTAAATCTTTCTGTCTGTTACTTTTTCCACACAAAAATCATTGAACAAAATTAAATAATGATCCGGGAATTTCCTTTTCTTTCCTTTTCCACTTACAGGGCAGATATGCAGCATCCTAGACTGCATCCCACTTGATACCAGGTGGTCAAATAGTTATAATAATAACTGCCTTGTTATACATAAGAAAAATTATCTACAAAATTTTATACTCATAGTAATGATTTCTTCTTTTAAAATACAACATTAACGAAGTTTACTTACCTTTTCTACTGGATGCAGTCTTAAATAACCAATCTTAATTGAATTTCAATGTTAGGTCCAATCTCATGCTACCATCCTGTCTTGGGTGATTGATATTTGAGCATCTTTTCAGAATAAGCTCCCTATTATATCCCTTCTTTCAAGCCCGAACTTACCAGGCTAGGGTCCACACAATAAGTCGCAGATCTCCACTTAGCGCAGCTAAGTGCAAGCTGAGCGGGTGAGCGTTGCGAATGGCGACACTTTGGGGCAGACAAAGCAAGTGTTCTTTGTTATCTGTAAGTACGACTAAAGACGAATGAGTCTTTATGTTTTTGTTGGGCGAAACATCAGTTGCCATTAAAAAAATCCAATACCAGACAGCAGATATTAATATCGTAGGCATCACTATTCACAGACTGACTGATTGATATTTGAAAAGATCCATACAGAAAACGAACCAATGACACACTGTTAACACCGTACCTATCCTGAATAACAATATTTACATAAATACTTACAAGTTTGTACGGAATCCTCGGCACGCAAGTTCGACTTGCACTAGTCCGTTTTTTTTTTTTCATTTGACATTACTTTGACCTTAACACTAGAGTACACGCGTGGCCTACTATAGTAGACCAGGGTAACATTTTACGCTATAACTTTTTTAAAACTTGCGCCAGAGAGCTGCCATTCCAGGAAAGCCTCGTTTACTATATTTGTCAATAAGCCAGTAAAGCATGGGTTGCTAGCGCTTGCGCACTTTTCTAAAATTGGCCGTCAAAACTGCGGGTCTAGTCAAAAGCCCGAAATCAATCATCAAAAAAATTATGGAAGACTTGCAACTAATGGATTTACCACGTGTAACAGGCAGTAGAAAGTGTTGAATACTATGACAGATAAAAAATAAATCATATGTTTCCAGTAAATTTTGTTTTTGTTAACATGGATCTCAGAGTGCAATTTTGTCCCAAAAAATTTACAACTTTTAAATCTGTTTGTAATGTTTGATCCCAAATAGTTATTTAGAGAAACTTTGATTATAAAAGAACTATAATAAACAATTTTATTATTTCCATAGAAATTTTATTCATAAATTGCTTACAAACTGATTAACAGTGATTTTAAATTGGCTTACCATTGCGTGAAACGGAACGCACAAAGTAAACATTGTCGTCCGTATATTTTTGCCTAAAAAATATGTAAAAGTGATTAATACTCAATAACAGTATATTTAAAAGTGAGATTAAGTTATGACTCCTCATCTATATCGTTATCTCTTCAAACAAAACATTATTTCTGAGTAAAATGAGTGAAAATGTGACGACGTTGAAAACGTTTAAAACGACTAATAAAAGTGTGTGTGAAACCATTTATCTATAAACAAGTGATACTTGCAATAATTAACTTGTTAAAACAGTGACAATTTTGTGTAAAAACGAAAAACAATTATAATAAATCATCAGAGTGTATGACACAAGTGACAGAAATATCCATGCGCATGAGTCACAGCTAACCGATTTACATTTCAAAATAAAAGACACTTAGCAACAAATCCTAATTTTCACCGTACCGAGTATACAGCTCGGTGGCGCATTTGGATACTAACCTGCATTAGAGCATATCACAGGGGACCAAGATCAAGTCCCGAAGATTGGAATATTTTTGTGTTTATTACAACAACAAAAAAATGTCACAGAATCAGAAAAACGTTTGTGTAACGTGCAAAAAGACTATTCCAAGAAAGGATTTCTTAAAATGCAAGCTGTGTAGTGATATCTTCGATCTGGATTGTGCAAATGTATCAGTCAAACTTTTTGATTTAATGAAAAATAAAGCAAATTGGCAATGCAAACTATGCAGAGAGGAAGGAAGGATTAAGACTTCAAAAGTTCAAAAACCAACTCCATGCTCCTCTACGCCAAGGAGCCTCCCTGCAAATCATAGCAAACCATCCAGTATATCCAGACAAAATGTATCTGCCAGTAAGAGTACCAAAATAGTGTCAATTGAGGCCGGCACTGATGTGCTGCTGAGAAAGACTGATTGCAGAGGTAATATCATTGAATCATCCACGATCCAGAAATACGGAACCGAAAGCGAGAGCTTGAAGCAAGATACAAGCAACTGTGAATTTGTAACGCTACGAGCAAAGCAGTACCGGCGGGGGTCTGCGGATATCCAGCATACATCATTACCGGATGCTGAAGGTTTTTCTCCTGAGTTATCGGAAACTGATTCTAGCTACAACCGCATTAGTTTGCCAGACTTATCCACTTTGCACAACAAGGAAATTGAAGAATTTAGACAAGAAATAACAAACTTAAAATCACAAGTGCTATCTGCTAATAATTTAATTGAAGAATTAACCTTGGAAAAGCTAGTAATGCAAAGGAAAATTGATGAACAAGATAAAAAAATTAAGCATCTGTTAGAAATCTGCGCAAATACTCCATTACTAAATGAATCTAAGAGGTTAAAATCAAAAAATATATCACAATCAAAAAGAGGAAAAAACCTTAAACACAACTGTTTGCCAAAAGAAAATGTAGATTCCTCTCTATTGAGCACAAGCATAGCAAATATAAGGTCGGAAGATGTCTACCGACCGGAATTGGAGAATAAAGAAATAGTAGAGAATTTCAACAATAAAGATCCATACAGAAAACGAACCAATGACACACTGTTAACACCGTACCTATCCTGAATAACAATATTTACATAAGTACTTACAAGTTTGTACGGAATCCTCGGCACGCAAGTTCGACTTGCACTAGTCCGTTTTTTTTTTCATTTGACATTACTTTGACCTTAAGTGATAATGAGCTAGATTTATGGGACAGTTTCATTGAAGAATAAACCAAAAATTATTTTATCAAAATTTGTACCAAGAATGCGGGCCGCTAGCAAACGGCAAATCTTGAAATCATTGGTCGGAGGCCAATGTTCAGTAGCGGACGTCCTGTGGCTGATTATTATGATGATTATGTACCAAGAATCTTTTAAATAACCTATTTGTGACCACTAAAGCTCAAAGCAAACAACACACAAACAGTATCAACTTAATTCTGTACCCCCAGTGAAAAGGGATCTAACTCGACTTAGATCAAAATTGACTTTATAACATAATGTGAATCTCTGAAAAATTAGCTATTTTTGTATCTAATCGGTATGTTTCTACGACGTATAGAAAAGAAAATAATTTTGTGCCAAATGATACAAGTAAGGCTTTGTGAACCAATTTTGAGTTTTCTTTCGTGTATATTGATACATGTCTACTTTTAACAAAGTGTACCGGAGGCTTCTTTCAATTTTTTATTGTGTCAAGAGGTACGACTCGTGTTACTACTTTTTACACGATTGAAGTTGTTCAGATTGAATTTGTGATTAACAATATAAGATGACTCATATTAATATACACAAAAAAAACTATGTATTGTTGGTTGGTGAAAAAGAATGTAACTTAATTTATAGCACAAAAAGTAAAAGACAAATGATTATTTATTTTGTGTATAATGATTCAATTAGACTAATACCATTAACCACAAAAGTTTCGTACATGTGTAAAATGTTATCAGTTACTTAGATCAAAAACATTTGAAAATCGCAACTAATGATTTGGTTAATTATTTGGTGTAAAATGATATAACTTAGCCCAATTGTCAGATTAAAGGAAAACATAATGCGTAGTTTATAAATCAAAGAACTTTAGTTAATAGTTTTAATAAATAATGGTTAACATCTACTAGTAAAACATATAATTGAATTCATAGTGCCTAACGTTGTCAATAAAAGTACTTAATAAGTGCATTATAGAATTTACAAGAGCTCCAACTACCAGAACTCTTTATAAACAAAACTCATCACCTTAGACAATAAATTGAACTGGGCGAGTCATGTCGAGAACAAAATAAAAATGGCCTGTATAGCATTCCATCAGTGCAAGAGACTCATTGGTAGTAGATGAGGTCTCAACCCAAAGATAACACTGGCTCTACACGTCGGTTATATGGCCCTCTTACACAAAATATTATAGATCACTTGTGTGGTGGCACAGAACACAACTATCAACAGCAAGATCAAAACTCCAAAGCCTGCAACGCCTAGTAAGCATAGCGGCCACTAGTTGTATGAGAACCACTCCATCGACATCACTTGAGTACCTTCTGAATCTCAGATCTTTAGACCTCATCATTCAGGAGGAAGCGCAAGCAGCCGCTCTAAGACTTAAAGGTAAGAACGGCATATAGAAGCAAAACAAGGAGACAGGACATTCCACGATCCTGCACAAAACCCTAATAAAAGAAATACCTCTCACCGAGGCACCTATCGGCAGAATTCCCTGTGTTCACTCTTCGACTGAAGATATAATATCCAGCTTACAGCGGAAACGCAAGATTGCTCTGGAATCAATGAAGTTAGGATATTACACTGACGGCTCCAAAACCCAAAAAGGTACGGGAGCTGGTGTCTTCTCGAATTACCTAAATATACTAAGAATATCAACAACACTTGATAAACACAATACAATTTTCCAAGCAGATTGCAATCAGAGCAGCACAGGCGGTTGCAACCATAGACATCCGAGGTCTGAATATAAAAATAATCTCAGATAGTGCAAGCAATACAAAGCAACTTAATATACTACATTATAATACTTATATTGGAATGCCATGACGCGCTCCTAAGTCATTGCAGATGCAAATGGCGTTACCCTGCACTCCTGAAGTGGATCAAAGGACACAGTAACTCCTTGGGCAACGACGCAGCAGATGAACTGGCCAGAAGGGGATCGTACACGACGGTATTTGGTCCGGAACAATTATAATGCCGATACCATAAGCACAGATCAAGACCTGGCTGCGCTCCAAAATAGAAAAATAACACCACACAGAATGGAAAGATTGTGAAAGATGTAGGCAAACAAAAGATGCAGTTGTGGATATTATATCGAAAAAGTTAAAGACTCATAAGACTTAACAGGGACAACATCCGCAAGGTCCTAAGTGTAATAACAGGTATGTTAAACAAACACCTACACAGTATAGCTGTACAGACAGCCTGATGTGCAGAAGATGCATGGAGGCAGAAGAAAAACCACAGCACGTGCACAAGGAGTGCAGAAGCGTAGCAGATCAACAGGCTCAAATTCTCCAATCACCAGGGTCGCTGCAGAAGGCCTGTAGAGACCTAGATAGGCTGCTGCTACCTGGGGGGATCTGGAGCGGTTGGAATAGGAAGATCAAATAGCGCACAATGGTCTAATCAAAAGGTTAAGTGCAATATTCGATTGCCCTGCAAAACTAACTACGTAAGTCCTTATGAATGGATACTATGTATAAAGTAAATAATTATGTAAATGGCATGTGTTGCTGGACTTTATCTGCTTAGCTCGCAAGTATAACATGTCTTGTTAATCATGTCTCTATTGATTTAAGAAGATTCCCGTCTTAGGCAGTTCGATTTTTTCAAGTTATTTATGATTTAAGAAGAGGCTGACAAGGGTGGCTAAATATCTTGCGCTGCTTCTTCTCAGCACTGACCTATTTATGTCCCAAAATAAAAGTAGGGTTCAAGTGATACTAGGACGTGTTAAAGGGCTTTTTAAAAGCCTCTTTGTTGAAAACAAATGCATTTTATGACTTTACTTTTATATTATCCTTCTGTAGCCAAAAAGCAATCAATATAGCTTGACATCATCATCTCTGGTCCAGAGTTTGATTCCCAATAAGGTAATTGTAGAAAACAAACTTTTCTCTGTCTCCTGTCTAATTAGTTGATGTGAAACCATTGTTGTTTCTGGTCTTTATTACCCAATTGCTTCAACTAATACTTACTTTAAAATAGGAGATAATGTATGTGATTTAGGCCGATATCATTCATGGTATATGGTGTAATAATTAATAAAATAGTAGTTTCAGATCAGAATAAACATTTAAGGAGTAAATAATTAGAATCCACTCTAAAATTCTAGCCTTATTCCTTTACAATCGCCACTTATATCACTTTACACATAATTATTAGGATACTTAGATCGCTATTATGTTAGTTAGATCAGTTTACACATTTTTTTTCTCATCACAAAATTGGTGTATATTGATATAAGTAGAAATTTTTGGACGATTTACCCTAAATAACCTGAAATAATGATTCCTCATAGTGTAATTACTAATGTTTGTTTTACAACTTTTTCTAAAATTAAAGAAACAAAAAAATATCAACAGAAATGGCGTAAAATGTATCACTTTACACTTGTTAGCGGGTGGTCAATTCAGTGTGGTGTAAAATGATTTATGTCCCATTACATCACTTTACACGAATGTAAAGTTGCCGTGCATGGCGATATAACTGGGTTTTTATTTAATTACGAAAAAACTACATGCTATATTTCCCAAACTGGCACACTGCCTAATTATATCTAACATTACCTTTCACCTAAAAAATATTTCACCAAGTTATCTCTAATAGCGACGAAGCAGGATTTTTTTTAACTTCAAATGCGATTTCCCAAAAATCACCATTTTTGACTTAACTCCGTTTTCACTGGGGGTACAGAATTAATTATCTTCAACTAAAGAAAACTGTTGTTCCGCAACACGAACTGTGTACGTCAGCCGCTAGTTGAGCCCGAGTAATTTAACATCCTATTAAGAGCCCTTAGACGTAATTTTCCGCGTAGACAAGCAAATTAATATAGCACGATAAACACGATGGATCCCGAGTGCTCTCAATTTGAATTCAATGGCGCTCGGAAGCCGACTGGGGTGGCCATGCTGGTTAGGAATGAGGACATTTTTGTTTGAAAATAGTAAGACACGGGTCTTAACGCGACGTTTATTAATGAGTTACATTATGTACTCACGGCTTGACGTGGTCTCAAGCAGACTGGCGGCTCGCGGCGTCGTCCATTCGAGCGGGCTTGAAAATTTTCAACTACCCTCATATTGTCATTTGTTACACTACCAAATTTAAAATTGAAATTGAATGCAAAAGTTTAAAATCTGACATTTTTCTTTAATAATCACTCGTACTTGACGTTGTAGCTTTAGTTTCATGCCATAACAAGAGATGGCTGGGTTTCTAGAATCACTTTCTCTTATTTTAACCAGCTGTATGTTGCTGTCGCCACAATTAACTTAAAGTGGTGGGAGAATGAGATATTTGAGACGTTATAGTTTCTCAAAAGTTCTCCAGTTTCAACCACGGACCCAAAGAAGCAGTGTAGAAAGACCTCCCACTGGGTGAACCGACGATCTGATGAAGGTAGCGGGTAGCAACTGGATACGGGAAACGCATGACCGTTCGTAGTAGAAATCCTTAGGGGAACTTAGAAATCTTTAGGCTAAGTTTTTATTTAAAAAAAATATCTTATCTTTGGTTATAACGACAACAATAAGTGCCTCAAAAAAGGGATTCAAGTAATTCATTAGAATTGAAATTCGCAGATAAATTTTATCCTTCCGTAGAAGAGGGGTGATGCTAACGGATTCATATTTGACATAACATGAGTAAATCCAGTCACAGATACAGTATGTCAAAAACATATTCGTAACTGGTATTCGATCTCTAATACAGCCGGCGAGTCCCGACAAATTCCCATATAAATGGCCGCGTTCAGCGCTTGCTGATAAAAAGGGGTGGATTTATACCACCATTTCGCGCAGTTTCGTTATTGTGGATTTGAATGGTCGGATACACAAAATTGCTTGTGATGTATGCTCGGGTTTGGGACATGCTATGAAATTTGTGCTAACAGAAACAATATTTAAGTAAAACATGGATACATTTTATGTGTACAGTTAGTAGCGTTTATTTATTTAATCTCTAATGCCACATCTTAGAAGGCACATAAGGCGAACCTAATGTTATTATTATGGCAAAGTCTAACTCGAAAATGTAAGTATTTTTAAATATCTTAAATGTGTTATATTGTACTAAGTAGGCTGATAAAAAGTTTTGATATAAAGCCTTCATAATGATTTATATTTTTGAATTTATTTAGTAATCAAATTAAAAAAAAATCCTTAGATGTCCTAAAAATAAATGAAGCTTTGTCACCCTAATAGATAGCTCTGAAATGTTAATATAAGCGTAAATACATATTAGTGTGTGAATACCAAATGATTTCAGCTGCTCGGAAGCTGGCTGAAACACTGAAAGCCAGTGCCTGAACATGAAAACCAATTCCATGTTTCGTTGTGAACCAATTGTTAATGTTAATAATCGTTTAAAGAATATTGCCCTGTCAGAAAATTGGTTTTTATTTTATTGAATGAGCTGGCTTTTTTTAGTTCACTGAATTTACGCGTAGTTTTTAACACTATAATTTTATTCCCCGGCTATAACTTGGCCCTTTCGGAGTTCAATTCTGTCTTGAGAGCCTCAATAAGGGCTTTGTGACATAAAACCTCTTTTTATCACCTAACAACAGGACGTGACTCTAGCGGCCTTAGCCATTTCTATCCGATTGATTAAATGTAATGCTTGCACCTTTTTTCAGCATATATTGGATTAAAAAAGAAAAGAAAAGAAAGAACCCAATGGGTACTTTATTGCTCTTGAGTGTCACAATTCAATAGGTAAGAAAAAAGAGGCAGCCAACAACACGAGAGCTTACTCTATCATACATCATCACGTCAGACCTCTGGGATAAGAGATTGATATCCACAAAAACAGAGGAAAATGAATGAATTAATGCTGAGCGGGCGCCTTTTTGGCACAAATTATTATGCGTGTATAGTTTTAAGTCCCTTTGTTCTGTTTTTCTGTTTTCTTTTGTGTCAAATAAAGTTTTTCTTATTCTTATTCTTAAAATAGTTTATCTAATGTCTGATGTATTTCTACAAAAAGAACGATGACACTGTATCAGTTAATTTTTTTAAACTTGGCTAAAGACTCGATTAAAGCGCATCTTCTTTTATTTTATTTTATTTATTTTTGTTTTTCTTTATTCAGAAAACCACAGCTCTTTACAATGATAATACAAACAGGTATTAGGTTGTTCTTACAGACAATAATGGATTCTATATGTACCTATATTATTACAATCTCGTAAAAAACAGTCAAAGGGGCAAAAAAGAAACATAGGTTTGCATGCAGGTTGTGTATGTGTGTGTGTGTGTGTTTTTTTTTTTAATTTACTCGCTTGTGTCTTTATAACTCTACCAATTTGAAACGTCCATTTTCCAATCCTCTAAACCTCAGATCATCTACATCGATATCGGCGATACCAATCCATTTTAGATTGCATTCCCAACAACATGTCCATCAAAAGATATCAATCCAAGCGGCGGGCAGCTACGAAACAACACAAACTATCGCCAGCTCAGACGTTTGCAAATCTATGAATTTCCTCGGAACATGAGTACCCATATTTTCCGCGTGGCCGCCGTCAAAGGGAAGCGTTGCCGTCCAATTACATGCGCGGTCAGGTCATTATTTGCTCGGGATGGCGATTGTTAGCTGTCGCTTTGATTGATAGCAAATGCGGTTGTCATTGAGGAATGTAAATGGGTCATCGTGTCTAACTGGAGATAAGTAAAGGCTATCTATGAAGTTCCTATGATATAATACCTATATTTACCGCGTGGATGCCATCAAAGGATATTGCCCATCTGATGGTTAGGGAAGTTGAGTTATAATTAATGTAGGTTATGTAGGAAAAGTGATTTGATCCAGAATGCTTTAACAGCAAGTTTAGTTTCAAAGACTTTGCTGCGTGGACGTGAAGCTCTCGTATCATTTAAAAAGAACTAAGTAGTAGTTTTTAGGGCTTGAACAGACCGAGCTATTGTTCTCAATAAAAAATAGTTTGTAACAAATATGCAGTTTTACAGACATTTTATAGGTGGGTAGAAAACTTCAGGCAGACTCTAACCCTATCGGAGAACAATTTCCAAAACTGTTCTGAAATTACTTCGACCGTATCATCGCGAACTAACGAGCTTCGCAACTAGGTGGCGTAATTGAAACTGGGCGACCTTGCATCGGTGCAGGACGCCCCTTGCCTAGGGCGCCCCCCGGGCAGGTCACGGCTAGAGAAGGAAACGCCGAAATTGAGGAAAATATCACGTGATATTGTCACTGAAAGAGTGTGCAACTGAGAACAATGGAGAATAACAGTTACTTTAAAAATTGGTAAAAAAGCAGAGCTCGTAGAGAAATAAAAAAAAACAATGAGGCTCCTTAAGAGCATTTGGCGATTTGTAAAAACTAATTCAATTAATTAAATAAAGATAAGTTGATTTTGAAATATCAAGTGACGAGTTCCAGAGAAAGGTAAATAAAAATAAAAATTTTGAAAGAAGCAAAAAAATGACATTAACTAGTTATTGCTGTTCTTAGAAATCAATGTTGATACTACAGCTTTGAGACGTGACTGCTGAACTTTTACTATTCTGACCTTTACTTTACTATGCCTGACCTTTACTTTCACCGTTGATTTCATTTCATTGCCTTACAAAATCTTACGTAACAATATTGCGAATTAACCTAACAAGATTATCAGGTTGAATAAATATGTATGAACCCTAGCTTCAGCGTAGGCATCTACCCTTTGTACCTACAAAACGCCTGCGGCGCCATACAAGTCTGAGAGGCTGTCACATCCCACACAATTATTATTTTAATAAAATCCGCAATATTTATAATAACGTGATTTTTCGCTTTGACATTTTAACTTTAATTCTGCGCCGCCTAAAATCATACTTGAAACACGCTTCCATCTTTCTCGACTTAAGCAAAAGGCATTAAAATTCAAATTTTATTATTTTTAGCATAGTTTTTTGAGTACTTTTATACGTCCCATATATGTATAGCTTGCCCTACCACAACAATCACAAAGGCAAAATAAAAGACGAAAATATCCGTTACTGTTATCTTAACTATTTTTCTAATGTCCGTTTTCATCTTCAATCTCAAATTTTTATGTGACCCCTGTGTAAACATGATTCCTGTTATTTGTTACCATAGGGGTCACTTAAAATTAGGGATTGATGGTGAAAACTGGCATAATTCTGTCGCCCGTATTCTGTGAGGTTTCACACTAACCAATCACAAAGCTCTATTCAACGCTGTGCTTCGCTTAAGCTTGTCACATTTTTTTGTCATTTTTAAATATCGCGTGACGCGCTTCCCCTCCCTAGCAAGCTTTTACAAATGCGGTGTCCTTATTTTCAGTGCCTTTGGCCGGCAGTGGGCAGACTTGCGCCGGACAGCACTAGGCTAGGCAGGGTCGAGCAGCAGGTTAGACAGGGTCGAGCAGTTTATCGGGGCAGCACTATTTACTGCGATCGCGGGCGGCAGAAAATAAAGAATGATTCGCTCTTGAAGATTCAAAGATCTATTTGCATTGCATAGGTACAGCGTTTACTATGTTAAATTGCTTTTTTTGTGTGAAAATATTATTACCTAAGTATCATGCCTGGCTGGAAAAGTTTATAGCTGTAATTAAGCCCTCACGCCTTGATTCAAAATAAGTCAAAGTCAAAATTTCTTTATTTGTAGACTATCAAATAGTTCTTACAAAAAATAAAAAGTAAATTATTTATTTACTATGAAATGAGATGATGCATCTTTTTGCTTTTGCTATTCGTAGTTGTCCAACATATTTTATCTTTTTTAATAGCTAACAAAATATGTATTTTATAAAATCATCTTCATCATCATCATTTCAGCCACTGGACGTTCACTGCTAAATCCAACTTGATTCTCATATATAAAAAAGTACAAAATCCCAAATGATGAAACAATTTTCCATACACAACATTTTATTTGCTGAAGTTTTGTTATCTTACCGAATAACATCTGTAGTTACTATTTGAAATAAATTTACCGTAATCTTGTAAAGCAATCCAATAATATTGACACTCGATATCTGTACCACGTCTGGTGTGGTCGCGTGAGGATTAGAGATAGTGGGCGTCGCCACAACTTACTGTCAGAAGGTGTTAAGTCGCCGGAATGCGCGGGACATGACCTGACGGCTCATTTACTACACGCCAGAGAAATAGGTTCAAATACACGTGTATGAAATATGAAACAAGTAATAATCACTATTTTAGGAGTTAATTGTAAAGTGATTTGGAATGGAGGTCTAGGTCTACCAATGTGTACAAACCCCAATGCACCTATAGAGTATTAGCAAGCTCTACAATAGCTTTAATTAGTTTCGTCCTGTGAATTGTGTACAAAATAGATAGTGTATAAACGGATTTAGGTTCAGTGCGCTCTAACAGCATTCGATAGTATATCTCTGTATTCATAATTTAAGGTGAAACTAATATGATTTTTGTTTCTGGAAGAAAAGTATAGAACTAATATAACTACTTTAACTTTTAAGTAAATAATAAGACCCTAAAAGAGATCGAATTTGCTTCAATACTGGCAAATTAAGAAGACTTATGTGTTTGCTAGATCGTTCAATTTGATCCGATTATACACGTAACAACCGATGCAATGTTGTCAACATAAGGTTCACCCAATATTAGTTCAATCAATATTGTATACTAGAGGTAAGCAATCTTTATTCATGAGACTAGACTACACTTCAACCTATTGAAGTGTACTTGCTGATCGGGAGAAAACTTAAAAAGTTTTAAGAAAACGTGCACGTTCGGTTAACTTTAAATTGAACGCCTTTGAAAGGTTAAACCAAAATGCAGGTAGGTATTATGATTTTATAGTTATGTATTCTACTCTAGGGTTACTTTTTGTGTAGTTTCATCATCATTGAAATTTAAAGTATGAATAAAATGCCGTAAAATAAATAATCATCTTGAATTTTCGACAATCCGTCCTTCGTGCTGAATGATTAGAAA
Source organism: Ostrinia furnacalis (assembly GCF_004193835.3). Taxonomy (NCBI): domain Eukaryota; kingdom Metazoa; phylum Arthropoda; class Insecta; order Lepidoptera; family Crambidae; genus Ostrinia; species Ostrinia furnacalis. The sequence continues at coordinate 111,329 of NW_021133289.1, forward strand.
ATAATACTTCTATCATAATAATAAATGAAATTTATAAAATAATCATGTAATTAATTTATTCACAGTAAGCCAGTCTATAAACGGCGCAAGATAATTCAAATGTTGTACATGATTCTACTCGTAGCGCGTAGCAACTACGAGCTACGAAATTCGTAGCAGTACTTACGTAGCAAAGTTTAACCCATTCATTAGTCACAATTCCATTTAGTAATAGTGAAGCTTTTGATTACATGATAGAATCTTCAACTACTTACTTAAATGTTCAAATATAATTAAATTACTTACCATCAAACAAGAGTATTCATATCGAACGCGAGCTTATTAAAATACTAAAATGCAAACATAATATCTCTCAAATTCAAAGATAGGTAAACTGGTGACCAGCTTTTGGTTTGATGTTTTTAAATTATTTAAAATCACAAACCTGTAAAATTTTGGTGTCATCAAAAATATGTGGTGTACGTAATAAAGTTAAAACATCAAATAAAATAGAGCCCGAAACCAGTAATTTACAGCCGCGGCATTCGCGCAGCGTTATTTACATAGGTACGAGCCTCGACTGCGGTGTACCCTATACATAAGGGTCTGGACATACTCGATACAAAATACATTTTTACATGAGCTCTTTCTGTAAAGAAACTGACACTGAGCATTTTACGAGTAAAATATTTTAAAATGTAAAAAATGTCGTACTCGTGTACGCGTCGCAAGTAAAGCCACCGCAGGTCAGCTTGTGAAATGCATTTGTAAAATCAAGCAAAGACAGAATAAAGCACATGTTGCCCATTTATTAAGAATAAATATTTACCTGCGACTATCTACGAGGTTCATCAATGTCGTATTTTGATTATTATTTGTTAATTGAAATGTGAATTTGAAGCCCCTGGAATTTCCAAATCTTTCCGCTATTACTATTCTAAATCATTCCCATGCTTACAGAACGTAATATCAGTCACAGTTCCAGCTACCCATTACCGGCCATGTCGTCTCGATCTATCACAAAGAATCACCATTTTAGCTGGAATTGTTGCTTAAATAATTATTTATTTTATTACTGAAAAAATCACCGGTATGCGCGAGCTCTTACATGGTTTAACTAAGCCACTTGTTTACGGAGCGGCGTAAAATGACGAGATTTCACTTTGTGTGATGTTACGGCGCCATTGTGGCCGCGTGTACTATATTACTCTCGTTTCGTATGTAAAACAGACTTAAACCTATATTGGGGATCTATTTATTATTCTACTACCCACGCATTTGGAATTGATGATCAGGACCCTGACCTGAGATGTATGGTGGCATAAAATTATAGAGGTAGAGAGCAAAACAAGAAACTCATAATGATACTCAACATTTTCTCTTTCCATGTAATTTAGCCTGAGATAACCCTAAAATTGATAATGTTTATTGTGATTTAATCTGTAAGTATCCTACTAATATTATAAATGCGAAAGTTTGTGTGGATATCTGGATATCTAGATGTTTGTTACTCTTTCACGCAAAAACTACTGAACGGATTTTGACGAAACTTTACAGTATGAATGTTTATAATCCAGAATAACATATAGGATATAATTTATGACGATCTGTGACAAACCAAATTTCACGCGGGTGAAGCCGCGGGCAAAAGCTAGTAAAATATAGAATAGTTTATCGTTTTCTAGACCACTTAAAGTGCATGTGAAAAATACTGAACTTCACTACATTTGTTTCCTTTATACATATTTCAAACTGGGCCGTCACTGCTTTTTATTGGCGGTCAAGCTGTAAAACCAACACAGAAGTTGCAACTCTGGCCAATAGACATGCGAATAGCCCCTTATTTTATTGCGAATAATGCTTAGGCTTAGTAAAAAAACATCGAACATTTCTATCGAATATTCTAAATCCAGCGAGTCGCGATAACACGTTCGTTACGCGCGTCACGCCTGGCTGACAGAGTCGCGCGAACAAACGCGAGTAAACTTATTGTTCTTTCATCATCACTTGCCGCCGGCAAGACCTTCATTTGATTATGTGGAGACATTCGGGTAAAACACTGCGAACGTGTTAAAAGGACACAATAAGGTACGTCTAAACAGCTTCTAATGGGATATTAGCATGGATAATGTAAAAAAGGTGAGTATTCAAAAATTGTTATTAACTAGATTACTATATTCAAGCACTAGCTTTCCGCCCGCGGCTTCGCCCGCGTGGAATTTTGTCTGTCACAGAAAAACTTTATCGCGCGCGTCCCTGTTTCAAAAACCGGGATAAAAACTATCCTATGTTCTTTCCCGGGACTCAAACTATCTCTATGCGAAATTTCATCAAAATCGGTTGCGAGGTTTAAGCGGGAAAGCGTAACAGACAGACAGACAGACAGACAGACAGACAGACAGAGTTACTTTCGCATTTATAATATTAGTTGGGATATAGTTGGGATTTGAGCAGCGAGCAGCCTCTAACTTGGTCAAGCTGCCCTCTGACACCCGAGATATTTTTATTTGTTCTGAATCAAATTAGAGTTAACCTGCTAAAAATGCTAACAAACTGAAGTNCATGGTAGAGGCACTGAAATGTTGATATAAGCGTAAATATTAGTGCGTGAATACCAAATGATTTCAGCTGCTCGGAAGCTGGCTGAAACACTGAAAGCCAGTGCCTGAATATGAAAACCAATTCCATGTTTCGTTGTGAACCGATTGTTAATGTTAAAAATCGTTTAACGAATATTGCCCTGTCAGAAAATTGGTTTTCATTTTATTGAATAGACTGGCTTAAATTTTTTAGGTGACTGAATTTACGCGTAGTTTTTAACACTATAATTTTATGCCCCGGCTATAACTTGGATCTTTCGGAGTTCAATTCTGTCTTGAGAGCCTCAATAAGGGCTTTGTGACATAAAACCTCTTTTTATCTCTTACGAGTAACAACAAGACGTGGACTTAGCGGACCTTAGCCATTTCTATCCGATTGATTAAATGTAATGCTTGCACCTTCTTTCAGCATGTATTGGATTAAAAAATAAAAGAAAAGAAAGAACCCAATGGGTACTTTATTTGCTCTTGTGTGTCACAATTCAATAGGTAAGAAAAAGAGGCAGCCAACAACACGAGAGCTTACTCTATCATACATCATCACGTCAGACCTCTGGGATAAGAGATTGATATCCATAAAAAAAGAGGAAAATAGTTTATCTAATGTCTGATGTATTTCTACAAAAAGAACGATCACACTAAGTATATTAGTTTTTTTTTAACCTGGCAACAGACTCGATTAAAGCGCATCTTCTTTTATTTTATTTTATTTGATTTATTTTTATTTTTCTTTATTCAGTAAACCACAGCTCTTTACAATGATAATACAAACAGGTATTTTTGTTCTTCCAGCCAATAATGAATTATATATATTATTACAATCTCGTAAAAAACAGTCAAAGGGGCAAAAAAGAAACATAGGTTTGCATGCAGGTTGTGTATGTGTGTGTGTGTGTGTGTTTTTTTTAATTTACTCGCTTGTGTCTTTATAACTCTACCAATTTGAAACGTCCATTTTCCAATCCTCTAAACCTAAGATTATCTACATCGATATCGGCGATACCAATCCATTTTAGATTGCATTCCCAACAACATGTCCATCAAAAGATATCAATCCGAGCGGCGGGCAGCTACGAAACAACACAAACTATCGCCAACTCAGACATTTGCAAATCTATGAATTTCCTCGGAACATGACTACCCATATTTTCCCCGTGGCCGCCGTCAAAGGGAAGCGTTGCCGTCCAATTACATGCGCGGTCAGGTCATTATTTGCTCGGGATGGCAATTGTTAGCTGTCGCTTTGATTGATAGCAAGTGCGGTTGTCATTGAATGGTTAATTACTAGGAATCTAAATGGGTCATCGTGTCTAACTGGAGATAAAGGCTATCTATGAAGTTCCTATAATACCTATATTTACCGCGTGGATGCCATCAAAGGATATTGCCCATCTGATGGCAAGGGATGTTTGAGTCATAATTTATGTAGGATAAATGATTTTATCCAGTGCATTCAAATTATGTTTAGTTTCAAAGATTTTACCGTGTGGGCGTCTCCCTGAAGTTCTCATTTTAATTAAAAAGAACTAAGTGGTAGTGGCTTGAATAGACCGAGCTATTTACAACTCTAAACTATTTTGTAACAAATACGAAGTTTTACAGAATTTTTATAGGTGGGTAGGCAAATATCGGAACCAAGCCCATGACAAACTTCAGGCAGACCTAACCCTATCGGAGAACAATTTCCAAAACTGTTCTGAAATTACTTCGACCGCATCATCGCTAACTAACGAGCTTCGCAACTAGGTGGCGTAATTGAAACTGGGCGACCTTGCATCGGTGCAGGACGCCCCTTGCCTAGGGCGCCCCCCGGGGGTCACGGCTAGAGAAGGAAACGCCGAAATTGGTGCAAATATCACGTGATATTATGACTGGAAATGTGTGCAACTGAGAACAATGGAGAATAACAGTTACTTTAAAAATTGGTTAAAAAGTAGAGCTAGTTATGAAATAAAAAAAACAATCAGGCTCCTTAAGAATTTGACGATTTGTAAAAACTAATTCAATTAATTAGTCTATGCAAATAAAGATAAGTTGATTTTGAAATATCAAGTGACGAGTTCCAGAGAAAGGTAAATAAAAATAAAAATTGTGAAAGAAGCAAAAAAAATGTCATTAACTAATTATTGCTGTTCTTAGAAATCAATGTTGATACTACAGCTTTGAGACGTGACTGCTGAACTTTTACTATTCTGACCTTTACTTTACTATGCCTGACCTTTACTTTCACCGTTGATTTCATTTCATTGCCTTACAAAATCTTACGTAACAATATTGCGAATTAACCCAACAAGATTATCAGGTTGAATAAATATGAACCCTAGCTTCAGCGTAGGCATCTACCCTTTGTGCCTACAAACAAGTCTGAGAGGCTGTCACATCCCACACAATTATTATTTTAATAAAATCAGCAATATTATAATAACCGTGATTTTTCGCTTTGACATTTTAACTTTTATTCTGCGCCGCCTTAAATCATAGTTGAATGAAACACGCTTCCATCTTTCTCGACTTAAGCAGAAGGCATTAAAATTCAAATTTTATTATTTTTAACATAGTTTTTGAGGGTACTATATGTCCCAAATATAGCTTGCCAATCACAAAGGCAAAATAAAAGAAGAAAATATCAGTTACTGTTATTTCTACTATTTGTCTAATGTCCGTTTTCATCTTCAATCTCTAATTAACCCCTGTGTAAACATGATTCCTATTATTTGTTACCATAGGGGTCACTTAAAAATTAGGGATTGATGGTGAAAACGGACATATTCTGTCGCCCGTATTCTCATACATTATTGTAAAGTCTCACACGAACCAATCACAAAGCTCTATTCAACTCTGTGCTTCGCTTAAGCAAGCATCGTTTGTGAATACAGGCGTGTTTTTTTTTGTCACATTTTTTTGTCATTTTTAAATATCGCGTGACGCGCTTCCCCTCCCTAGCAAGCTTTTACAAATGCGGTGTCCTTATTTTCAGTGCCTTTGGCCGGCAGTGGGCAGACTTGCGCCGGACAGCACTAGGCTAGGCAGGGTCGAGCAGTGGGTTAGACAGGGTCGAGCATTATAGCGGGGCAGCACTATTTACTGCGATCGCGGGCGGCAGAAATAAAGAATGAATCGCTCTTGAAGATTCAAAGATCTATTTGCTTTGCATAGGTACAACGTTTACTATGTTATATTGTTTTTTTGTGTGAAAATATTATTACCTAAGTATCATGCCTGGCTGGAAAAGTTTATAACTGTAATTAAGCCCTCACGCCTTGTCAAAATAAAAAGTAAATTATTTATTTACAATGAAATGAGATGATGCATCTTTTTGCTTTTGCTATTCGTAGTTGTCCTATGTCTTTTATCTTTGTTAATAGCTAACAAAATATGTATTTTATAAAATCATCTTCATCATCATCATCATTTCAGCCACTGGAGGTTCACTGCTAAATCCAACTTGATTCTCATATATTAAAAAGTACAAAATCCCAAATGATGAAACAATTTTCCATACACAACATTTTGTTTGCTGAAGTTTTGTTATCTTACCGAATAACATCTGTAGTTACTATTTGAAATAAATTAACCGTAATCTTGTAAAGCAATCCAATAATATTGACACTCGATATCTGTGCCATGTCTGGTGTGGTCGTGTGAGGATTTGAGAAAGTGGGCGTCGCCACAACTTACTGTCAGAAGGTGTTAAGTCACCGGAATGCGCGAGACATGACTTGACGTCTCATTTACTACATGCCAGAGAGGTATTTATAGGTTCAAATACACGTGTATGAAATATGAAGCAAGTATCACTATTATAGGTATTGATTTTTTTTATCCACAACGAGGAAGCTCTTGGCCTGCATCTCACCTGATGGTAAGTGACGATCAGACCGAAGGTGGAAGCGAGCTTCACCCGGAATCCTCAACCACAGAAGAACTGGCTATCTTAACTCTAACTGCCGGAACACAACAATGCTGTTAACATTGTTGTTGTTTCATAACAGTTATTTGTGTCCACGTCTTTGCTTGCATAGAAGTTGCAGTCATTCATCCGTATACAAAGTCCTCTTTATTTAAACTTCAAAAATAACTCAATAAACTTTTACCTATTTATTTTTGCAAATAGGCTTATAAAAGCACTTTTACACATCCCAGACCCCAGTGTTAACCCTACCACTGCTTCGGGACAATAAATGGGCCAGTGCTGAGAAGAAGTAGCGCAAACTCAGTCACTATATTATTAAATAACATCAGGGTCTTGATTAGGTACAAATTGAAAAAAAGTAGGTAGCACATATTTTGCTAAATTCGATCCTGTTACAACTATACTCGTACCAACCGATGTTGCAAGGCGAGGTTCACCCAATATTAGTTAAATAAATATTGTAAACTAGAAGTAAGCAATGTTTATTCATGAGACTAGACTACACTTCAACCTAATGAAGTGTACCTGCTGATCGGGAGAAAACTTAAAAAGTTTTAAGAAAACGTGCACGTTCGGTTAACTTTAAATTGAACGCCTGGCAACACGTCTTTGAAAGGTTAAATCAAAATGCAGGTAGGTATTATAATTTTTTATAAGTAGTTATGTATTCTACTTTAGGGTTACTTTTTGTGTAGTTTCATTATCATTAATGAAATTTAAAGTATGAAAGAAATGCCGTAAAATAAATAATCATCAAGAATTTTCGACAATCCGTCCTTCGTGCAGAATGATTAGAAAATAATACTTCTATCATAATAATAAATGAAATTTATAAAATAATCATGTAATTAATTTATTCGCAGTAAGCCAGTCTATAAACGGCGCAAGACAATTCAAATGTTCTACATAATTCTATAGTAACTAACTCGTAGCGCGTAGCAACTACGAACTACGAAACTCGTAGCAGTACTTACATAGCAAAGTTTAACCCATTTATTAGTCACAATCATTCCATTTAGTAATAGTGAAGCTTTTGATTACATGTAGAATCTTAAACTACTTACTTAAATGTTCAAATATAATTAAATTACTTACCATCAAACAAGAGTATTCATATCGAACGCGAGCTTATTAAAATACTAAAATGCAAACATAATAATATCTCTCAAATTCAAAGATAGGTAAACTGGTGACCAGCTTTTGGTTTGATGTTTTTAAATTATTTAAAATCACAAACCTGTAAAATTTTGGTGTCATCAAAAATATGTGGTAGGTATACGTAATAAAGTTAAAACATCACCTAAAATAGAGCCCGAAACCAGTAATTTACAGCCGCGGCATTCGCGCAGCGCTATTTACATACGAGCCTCGACTGCGGTGTACCCTATACATAAGGGTCTGGACACACTCGATACAAAATAAATTTTTACATGAGCTCTTTCTGTAAAGAAACTGACACTGAGCATTTTACGAGTAAAATATTTTAAAATGTAAAAAATGTGCTCGTGTACGCGTCGCAAGTAAAGCCACCGCAGGTCAGCTTGTGAAATGCATTTGTAAAATCAAGCAAAGACAGAATAAAGCACATGTTGCCCATTTATTAAAAAACAATTTAGAATAAGTATTTACCTGCGACTATCTATGAGGTTCATCAACGTCCTATTTTGATTTATTAGTTGAAATGTCAATTTGAAGCCCCTTAAATTTTCTAATCTTTCCGCTACATCACTCTAGGCCCAGTTTTTTGATTCGTAGTTAAAATAACCAATAGTCAAATTTGACAGATGTCAAGTGACAAGTGGTTAAATATCAGAAAAAAATGATTTTCGAACAATGGTTAGCTTGACTTTTAGTACATTTTTTAACTATTAGTTAACATTTTGTTAATATTTAACCATTAGTAGCAAAATTTAACAATTTGTTATTTTAACTATGAATCAAAAAACTGGGCCTAAATCCCTTACATAACTTATTCAAAATGATGATATATTTTATTTATAAAAAACGCAGGTACGCGAGCCCTTACATGGTTTAACTAAGCCACTTGTTTACGGCGCGGCGCAAAAATGACGAGATTTCACTTTGTGTGATGTTACGGCGCCATTGTGGCCGCGTGTACTATATTACTCTCGTTTCGTATGTAAAACAGACTTAGCAGACAAACAGACCTATATTGGGGATCTATTTATTATTCCACTACCCACGCATTTGGAATTGATGATCAGGACCAGGGTCCTGATCATAATATGTATAATTTTATGCCACCATGCGTCTCAGGTCAGGACCTGAGACGCATGGTGGCATAAAATTATAGAGGTAGAGAGCAAAACAAGAAACTCATAATGATACTCAACATTTTCTCTTTCCATGTAACTTAGCCTGAGACGACCCTAAAATTGATAATGTTTATTGTGATGTAATCTGTGTGCTTACCATGAGTTTACGTTAGGTGTGCTTGCTAGCGACTGCGTAAGAAAATGACATTAATTGTATGAAATATTGTGCAGCGCCCCTAGCGGCAACTTTCAAGAAACAAAATCTTCATAGAGATTTTTGACGTACACGCTAGCGAGCACACCTAACGTAAACTCATGGTAGGTACACTGTATAAAATATACAATAGTTATCGTTTTCTAGACCACTTAAAAGTGCATGTGACAAATACTAAACTTCACTAAGTACATATTGTTTTTTATACATATTTCAAACTGGGCCGTCACTGCTTTTTATTGGCGGTCAAGCTGTAAAACCAACACAGAAGTTGCAACTCTGGCCAATAGACATGCGAATAGCCCCTTATTTTATTGCGAATAATGCTTAGGCTTAGTAAAAAAACATCGAACATTTCTATCGAATATTCTAAATCCAGCGAGTCGTGATAACACGTTCGTTACGCGCGTCACGCCTGGCTGACAGAGTCGCGCGAACAGACGCGAGTAAACTTATTGTTCTTTCATCATCACTTGCCGCCGGCAAGACCTTCATTTGGTTATGTGGAGACATTCGGGTAAAACGCTGCGAACGTGTTAAAAGGGCACAATAAGGCGCTTTTAAACAGCTTCTAATAAGGTGGATAATGTAAAAATGTGAGTATTCAAAAATTGTTATTAACTAGATGACGAAATTCAAGCATTTGAGCAGCGAGCAGCCTCTGACTTGGTCCCTTCGGACCGTTCAACCTCAAGTTGCCCTCTAACACCTGAGATATTTTTATTCTGAATCAAATTGGTTAACCTGCTATAAATGCTAACAAACTGAATTTATTTTGCGAAAACAATTTTCACCTGGGTACAAAAGTTTAATATTTTTTAAAGATGTAGGTAGGTAATTATCATAATTAGTTTGTTTTGAACTCAGTAATGAATAATTCATTCTGAAATTATGTCTAATTTAGACGTCGCTACGTTTAAACTAAGGTAGGTATTCAAATTGTTTGTTCATTTAACATACACCTCAACCTACAGCATAAATAAAGAATTGAGAGTCCAATCATCGTTAAACATTCTGTGTACCTACCATGAGTTTACGTTAGGTGTGCTCGCTAGCGAGTACGTCAAAAATCTCTATGAAGATTTTATTTCTTGAAAGTAGCAGTAGTTAAAATGTCTTCAGGTTTATTTGAACAAGCGTCTTATTGTATAATAGCTAACGTGAACACGTGTTTAAATGCATCAAGGTAAAAATGTCCAAAAAAACTTTATTGACTAGACTACAAGAACATTGAACATTTTGACATTTAATTTTATTAATTTATTCATGAGCACAATATATCAGTTGATCATTTTATCTATCACACCTTTTGTTGTACTTGTATTTTGTGATGTGTACCATTTGTCACTAAACCATTGTAACCATGGTAACAATGTACATTTTGGCACTGGGACTTTTTGACGTTCATACTTTCTGCCACACTAACAACCGGTCCGTATGGACATTTTGACACCTGCACATTCCAACCGTTGAGCGTTTTTTCGCATTGACTACCCAGTCCCTGAATGATTTTTTTACGTAGTCGCTAGCGAGCACACCTAACGTAAACTCATGGTAAGGCACCGGCCTTTCTTAGGCCCTTTAAGTGGCCCTATCTAGATAAATTAAGCAATAAATTTCGGCGATTGGGCCAAATTGTAATTTAGCACCGACGGCCGCCATGATGTATTACGGAGAAAAGAAGGAGAATCTAAGAAGATACTTTCGTACATTTGAGATAGTTAAATGGTTAGCATATACTATAGGTAGTTATTCTTGATGACATGTATATTTTCAACCGACATCAAAAAAAGGAGGAGGTTCTCAATTCGACCCGTATGTTTTTTTTTTCTATGTTTGTTACGCGATAACTCCGCCAATTATGAACCGATTTGAACAAATATTTTTTCAGCGTATAGGTAATACCTCAAGGGTGGTCCCATTTAAATTTAATAATAAAAAGAACAACCCCCAAGGGTGGAAAATTGGGGATGAACTTTTTTATACGCAATATCTCCGCCGATAATAAACCAATTAGAACGATTACTTTTTTGTTGAATAGGTATTATCAAAAGGGTGGTTTCATGCGAATTTTAAGAAAATATTTCACCCCCAAGGGTGGAAAATTGGGGATGAACTTTTTTATAATATACATTAATGCAGGCAAACTTTACATGTTTTATAATCTTGGCACCGACTCCAGAAGTATCAATCATGGTATACCTACATAAATATTAATAATTCGTCCTAATGAATAAGTAGGTAATTAGTAATTATTTTTCTACTTTTTAGTGTAGGTTTTTTGGAGTCGGTTTTTATTCAGTATTTTACTTGAAGGTAATTTTAATAAATAAGATTTAAACAGCAAACTTTGTCGTTTACACTTAAAAGTTTAACGTTTCTAATAAGTTTATACTAAAATAGGTAGACTAAATGTTTATACCCACTAAGGTTGGACTTGGATGTTTAAGTATAATGTTTCATTAAATAATAATAGATCCTGGTTATACAGGAGTAACAAAGAATAGTCCCGTTTTATGACTACTTAACCGGATAAATCGTTAAATTTTCTTCAATAAACTAGTTAAGGTGTATTCCATTAGGATCGTAGCGTTTCTCTATTATATCCTTAGGCTGCCTGTCCACTGCAGCTTAGCGAAGAAGCGGAGAGGTCAGCGAGGTAAAAATGTAGCACAAAAACTCCGCTCTTCTTCAGTATTTGGCAGGGAGTTGCGAACTTAACAACATTGATAAGAAGTAAAATAACTATAATATTTAACTACGCACTAGATGCTAACCTATTTATGCCCGTATTCACAAACTATGCTTGCTTAAGTGAAGCAGAAAACCGAACGCACAGCCTTGAATAGAGCTCTGTGATTGGTTCGTGTCACTCGTGTGTCACCCTGTGCGTCCACGCGCATTGTGAGACCTCATAGTAATGTCTATGAATACGGGCGTTAAATACTTGCCAGTGAGACGCAAATTAAGCAATACAGCATGAATTTGCGGTTTCAGTTGACAAGTCGCTTAGAAATATCCTTTTTACCGCGCCGCTTTGTAGCTCCACGTTTATGGACAGACACAGTTTGCAAACCCGCTCCGCATCGCTGTTTCTCTCCGCTCCGCATCGCTCTTTCTCTCCGCTCCGCATCGCTCTTTCTCTCCGCTCCGCATCGCTCTTTCTCTCCGCTCCGCATCGCTCTATCTCTCCGCTCCGCTGCAGTGGACAGTTAGCCTCAAGCCGTAATGATCGGCCGTCAAAGCCCTATAAACGTTATCGACGTTACTCCATCGGCGGTCGTTACTCACCAAATTGGCCGTTACCCGCTCCAGAGAAGGTTGATTAATGTCCCGTGTCTTCATTTGTTGGGACGCTTGGGGACATCCAGGTCGGGTTGTTTTTGATGACCATTGATATAGAATAACCTGCTATTAGAAAAGAATTACTTTTTCATTAATTAATTAAGAGCGTATCTTCACCTTAAAGGCCGGCAACGCACCTGTAACGCCCCTGGGTCTGCGGGTGTCTATGGGCGACGGTAATCACTTACCATCAGGTGATCCGTGATGCCTCAACTCTCCTTTCTTTTGACTTTGACTCCTGTCACATAATTCAGGTACATACTTATTTAATTTTATTGGAGCATGCTGAAAAGGCGCCCGGTCAGCAAAAATCGTGATATGGCACAAGTCGTCAAGTCACGAAGCTGGTTTTCAGCGGGTGCCGATGCACGACGGGGACTACGCGCCCTTTTGACAGTGACGGCTTATCGTTATTTCGTGTCCGTTCGCTATTGGGTACGTACTCACTTGTTCATTGGTACATTAACGATTCCAGACAGTCAGCTCTGGTAAGTACTGAGATAAAAAATAAGTAATGCGACACGCCTTTTTCAATAATCAACTCACATTCTCATTCTACTCATTTATATTGAACTACGAGTAACTCGGGATAGCTAAACAACGAGCGAATGTAACACAATATACTTAGAACTGTAAATCATGTCATCATCATCATCAACAGCCCTTTACAGTCCACTACTGGACTATGAGCCTCCTCCACTATAGTGGAGGGTTTTGCCATAATCCCCACGCTTGGCAGGCGGGTTGGAGATCGCAGTTTAAAAGATTGATGTTTGTCAGAGAACGCTGCTGCCCGTTCTCTGTTTGATTTGTAGTCCCTAAGTCGCCTCTTACGACACCCGCGGGAAGAGTAGGGGTTGGTGACAAATGTATTCTACTCTGCCGTCACCACACGGCACGGTAAATCATGTACAATCTTAAAAAAGTACTAATTTACCATTCAGAAAATAAAGACGAACAATATTTACAAAATAAAAACCCAAAATAAGAAGAATATAAAGGGTAATCCGCCTTTAGGTCTAAAGTATTTTTAAGATTTTCAAGTAATCAAGCCTTTTAAGCCTATATTAAATCTTACAGCTTAAACTTAAACCCGGTAGTCATCCTTTTAGATATCGAGTACCTGCTAAAATGTACCTTTTAGTAATAAACTAGCCTAAATAATAATGATAAGTAATTAACACCTCTATTACGTTATGGATGCTATAATTGAGTATTGAGTTTTTGCCCGTTCGACAGTATGGATTTCAGTCCATCACGGCTATGTAAGTAACATACGACTAAGATCGTAATTTTTATGGTTTCTTTCATTTCAAAGACCTAAAATTAATTTAGCAGACCATAAGTTTCTTTTACCAAGAATTTCATATGGATAATTATTCATCTACTTTTGAATGGATGTATTTTTGTTCGTTCTTTCGAGAGAATAATGTGTTTCTTCGTTTGTAAGGACTCTATATTATTTACGATGACAATGTTAACAATACCCACAGGAAAAATAGCAGATGGCAGACATACAGAATAGAAAAAGATTGTAAGGAATAAATAACAAATAAAATATCATTTACTTTTCTCCCAACAGTAAATAACGTTATGTAGGATCATAGACGTTTATTTATGTGTTCATATCCGTTTTTTACCGATTTCAATCTTGTGTGTAGATACATGTTTTTTCGATAGTAAATATTGGGGATTTGTTTGCTTTTCTTTTGTCTGACGTAAATAAAGAAAAACCTGAAAATGTGACTTCAAGTCATGTCTTTTTATTCGTCTAATGTACTCGTAATCATCACATACTGTAATATGGCATTTTAAGGGTCAAAAAATAAAATTTTATTCTACGGATGTTGTCGAAATTAGGACGTATCACGGAACGTACGTTAAAGCCTTTTACGTTTTACGTTTTATTGTGTAGGACATGCTATTCCCAACCAACCCAACTCTATGGGCGCTATCAATTTAGACGTTTCGTGTCGGACGTTTACCGTGCGTTTGTCGTGCGTTTGCAGGACCGCACACGGTAAATTGTATGACAACTGCGTCGGAATAAAATTGACAATTACCTATAGTTAGTGTGCGGTCGTCGTCTAAATTGAAAGCGCCCTAAGGCGATTATCACACTGCACCGCGCTCCGCCGCGGTACGCGGGACGCCAGATTTAATCATTGTATGCAAGTACCTCAGTTTGTATAGAAAACACGCGCGGCACAACACACTGACAACGCGTCTGCGCGCGGGATTCGTTAATATGTAATCACGCGGACCGCGGCGGAGCGCGGTGCAGTGTGATAATCGCCTAAGAAAGACAGAGATGCCTAGTGTGCCTACGCTGTTACTGCACTGGTAGCTCTTATCTTACCTTTAATGAATTACCCACATCCCTTAGACGAGAGTAAGAATAATGTGCCATTTTTAGATTGCCCTCCGCGCTATTTCGGTCATTACCGAAATCGTTTACCGGCCAGTAGACCCTCAGGTCACTCAAACGAGGGGACGTGGATGTGACCGCGTCAATTAATCATAGCGGTGACATTCCAATATGGCGCTGAACGTTTGTGCCAAAACGTTTTTGTTGTTGGGAACACACAATTTGATGACGGGGAGAACGTATTACGAATACAATTGACATGTTAAATACCTCAATTGTATAGGTAATCATTGTAGTTTGTAAATTAACGTTACGATTCTGGAAGTCATACAATAAATAACGCAAAGACTCAAGTTAAAAATTAACATTCAACAAACAGACTGGTCATAAAGGCTTATATGAAAACTGCTTAAGAATTCATAAGCGTAATAAAGCCTACTTTGAAGCTTAAATTTAAGCCAATATTTGCCTGTTTATACATATACACAGCAACAAGAGAAAGGATCAAAATAATTGAAGTTTCAAAAAAACATGAAGATAAACATCCGATCTAAAATGGTGAAAATTAAAAAAAAAAAATTGTATTGATGGCCATCCATTACTCTATCGTCTTCTTAAGTTTGGCTCGCTCTTTACGGGACATCCTGTACATATTTTTTTCATAAATCATATTATCATAAAACTTCCTTTATGCATAGAATACTCGTATAATGCCTTACAGCGGCACCTATTGTAGAGTAGCGGCACTACAATTTACCCTAAAAAGCAACATCCAACCTCGCTTTCAGGTTCATATCGAATCGATATGATGTTACGATACTAGCGCTCAAGTGTGCAGCGGCGAGTAGCGGAACCTCCCGACCTTGAGAAGGTCACTGCTATAGCAACGGAGGGCGTTGCCTAGCAACGGAGCTACAGGTTGTTGTTTTTGTGTTTGAGTGTTGTTTTTGGACGACCTTCAAAGTTTGTTTACGAAGCGTGTAGACATTTACAGCAAAATAGAACTGTTACTATTTATGAAGTTCGGAGAAAGGCAATTTTGTAATCTAGAGAAAACTCTGGAGAAATTAATGTTTCTTGTTTGAACAGGGCAGATTAATTGCGTGTCTGGGATAAATTCTTGGAAACACCGAGAGAGTCCTTTGAGAATGATTGAAAGTATTCTTCACAAGAACTAACTTAGTAAATAACTAGACAGACAAATTATTAACTAATGGTATATGAAATGAGAAAAAATAGTGTACTTAAGTACCAATAGGTATTAATGATCCCTTTTAGTTGCTGAAACTGAGATCACCATCCTAGTAAGGTGGTTGAAATAAAGAGACTGTCTAATCAAGCTAGTGCAGTCCGCGAGGAATGGCGCCGTATTACGAGGAACATCACTCTGAATCGTGATTCAAAATGATGACCACGACCACTCTGACAAGAGTGTACCGACTGAGAAGAAGAATCAAGCTAAAACCAAATTAGTACAAAATATTTTTCCAACAAACATTTTGTAAAAGAGCTTCTCCTTGCCAAGGAAAAGATTTCTAGATTTTTAGACACTACTATTAAATCTAGCCACTCTAGGGCTCGCCTAGCAAACGTCCCGTACTTATCTTCCAGAGAGGTTTCTGTCGTCCTCCATAGCGCCATCCCAGCTTGGCTTTAAACCTGAGATACTGCGGAGATTGAAACTGAGATTGCTACAAGACAAGTAAATCGGAAAGTATACCGAGCAAACTTTGTAATAATCTTATGTACTTACTTATGGAAAATGTCACTTAAGCTTGAAACGGAACACTTAGTTATCAGTTGCCAAAAAGCCACATTCCTTATAAGTATGAATGCCCTTTTTAGGGCACCTAAAATGAATTGTCCCAAACCTCTACTTCGGGACGACTTATTGGCCGTTGCTGAGCAGAAGTGGCGGAAGAAACTAATGTCCCTTTTCACCATCAATTCCTAATTTTTAATTGACCCCTAAGGTAACACATAACAGGAATTTTGTTTTCATTGGGGTCACTTATAAATTAGGGATNTTTCACAAGAACTAACTTAGTAAATAACTAGACAACAAATTATTAACTAATGGTATATGGAATGAGAAAAAATAGTGTACTTAAGTACCAATAGGTATTAATGATCTTCCTTTAGTTGCTGAAACTGAGATCACCACACTAATGAGTGCCTTGAAATGAAGAGACTGTCTAATCAAGCTAAAACCAAATTAGTAAGTACAAAATAATTTTCCAACCAACATTTTGTAAAAGTTTCTTCTTGCCAAGGAAAAGATTTTCATTGCCTCACACCCCTAGCCCCGTTTTCACCATCAATCCCTTATTTTTAAGTGACCCCTATAGTAACAAATAACAGGTTTTTTTTGTCATAGGCGACACTTAAAAATTAGGGATCGATGGTGAAAACGGGCGCGTAACGTAAATCTAGCCACTCTAAAGCTCGCATAGCAAACGTCCCGTACTTATCTTCCAGAGAGGTTTCTGTCGTCCTCCATAGCGCCATCCTTGCTTGGCTTTAAACCTGAGATATTGTAAAGATTAAAACTGAGATTGCTACAAGACAAGTAAATCGGAAAGTATACCGAGCAAACTTTGTAATAATCTTATGTACTTACTTATGGAAAATGTCACTTAAGCTTAAAAAACGGAACACTTAGTTATCAGTTGCCAAAAAGCCACATTCCTTATAAGTATGAAGGCCCTTTTTAGGGCACATAATATGAATTGTTCCAAATCTCTACTTCGGGACGACTTATTGGCCGTTGCTAAGAAAAGGCGGAAAAAAGTAATGCCCGTTTTCATCATCAATCCCTAATTTTTAGTGACACTTAAACAGGAATTTCGTTTTCATTGGGGTCACATAAAAATTAGGGATTGATGGTGAAAACGGGCATGAGTCACCTTTATCAGTCTCTAAATGTAGGTGCCAGTATAATTTACAAGATAAGAAACGTAGTTAACGTACGTGCTTTCAGTGTAATATCGATGAAGCCCTTGGAGGCTTCGACCTCTTGGAAGCAAAACGAAACATATTTATTATTCCAAAAATCCTGTCTTTTCATACATATTTTACCAGAATACATAACAAGAGACTCCCCTCCAATTCATATCCTGGAAATATCCCCTGGGATCTCAGTTACAACAAAACACGAAGGGGAATCTGAACCTTACGTTTGATCAGGTAGGTTTCAATTTTCGGTTGTTTTGTTGGAAAAAGTCTTTGAAATGAGATAATGACCCTTGAGCTCTTTACGCCGAGAAAATATTTTGCTTGTAGTAATTAGAGACCAGAGGCTGTTCCTTACACTTCACAGGGTTCGATGTTGAGGAAGCTCTTGTAATTAATTTGGTATTTAGTCGGTAGACTGTATTTTTCGCAATATCTATCGTTATATTACACAACATACTATGCTTGTTCTGATCAATAAAAATGGTGATGCAGTAATTATGAATTTAATGCCAAAGATATGGGCATATAAACAAATCCTGTCTGGGCAGGCCACCCACTAGGTGGACCGATGATCTGGTAAGGGTTGTGGGACGTGCCTGGATGCGGGTAGCGCAGGGGCCGGTTGTCGTGGAAGTCCTTGAGGGAAGACTACGTCCAGCAGTGGACGTCATTTGGCTGAAACGAACGAACACATCGTACCTGGTAAATATTTTGGATGAAAATCCAGGACTCTTCGCTGGCAAAGAAAAATAGGCTAGTTTCCTAAAAAAAATTTTTTAGTCCGTAATGTTTAATATCAAAAAATATTGGACACATATATTTTTATTTGTCAATCTAACAAATAATTACATAGTTATGGTGCGTTGAAGTTCCGCACGACGTCACAACGTGCAGCACTTTTATGCACGCATTGACGTCACGGGCCTCTTCTTATGAAATTTGGCGCGCTTTATCTCTTTAAATTTTCATTAGTTTGAAAAAGTGAAAAATACGTGTAGAGTATTTTTTGATAAGTTAACTGACGGACTAATTAAAACTCTTGCTTTTTGACCCAGGAAACATCCCTTCGTAAATTGTTGACCACAAAATCATAGGCAGCCCCAAAAAATGGTTTTGATTAATTTGATCACGTTTCTCGAATCTTTATCAAATCAAATCATTTATTTAGCTTGAAAGTGGTACATGACAATGTAAATGATGGTAAAGTAGATAAGAGTCACATTTCACCAGAGTATGGCAATTTAAACAATGTCATTTTAAGTATGTCAACAATAAAGTTATCAAGATCAAATAGAACACAAATAAATATGAATAATGTCACCGAGTATGTAGTAAAAAATTAGAACTTAAATACTTATTTATTTGCTAACAAAAGTAATTTGGTTAGAGCAATAAGAATGACTAGACGTCAGAGACTCAATTGAACACGATTAAGGAGTTCTATGCGTAGGAGCAATCGATCTTCGTATTCGCACAGCCTGTATGCGCCCGACACCCAATTGATGCTTCCATTGTAGAGCGCTGACAATATTGCGCGGCTCTCCCGCCGCGGGGTGTGGCCTCACATACAGCGGGAATTAAGTTCTTTCTAATAAAATAAAAGAATAATATTCTATTTTAAGATTAAATTGATTACTGAATAAGATTTGCTATGTCTACGTTTAAGTTACGAAGTTGAGTGGACCGTTAGGTCACTAAAACGAGGGGTCTCGTGTGACCTCGTCAGTTAATCAAAGTGGTGACATTTCAATTGCGCACTGAGCCGTAGTATTACCAATACTACACTCCTTAATACTACAATTACTCGTATCGTATACACGTCCCAATATAGCATATTATCCGTATAGCCCACACAACTCATTTTGAAACTTCCGCTCCAGCGTTGGAACAAAAACCTATGATTAACATTAACAATCAGAAAGAAAGTTATATTGATGTAGGTAAGTAGTCAAAGGAAGAAATTTGAGTCTACATAATACTAAGGTGACTACCGCCATGTAAACTGTATAAAATTAAGTTTGTACAAGTAGCTTAGAGGTAAGAAAATTGAGCTCCAGGTGCGAGCACTATCATTTGGATCTCATCCAAGATCTTCAGCTGAAATCCAATTAAAAAAAGGTTCCAGGATATTGTTATTATTTTTGTTGTACGTTTCATTTTCTTTGTACAAAATGTTTCATTATTTTATTTTCCATTGTATAGTTTTGCTAATCGCGTTCTCCGAGCACCCGCCTGAAAGATGAGCCCGGTGATCAATCTTAATAAGGTCGCGAGAGGCTGGAACTCGATAGCCTTCATTCATGACAATCACTTATGTATTAAGGATGTTTGGGACATACTACAAATGTTCTACAGTAAATAATTTTCCCGTTATAGCTAAACCCGAAAAAATATAACACAAAATTAAATGTTACGAGCGGTCTCATGCGACCGCTTGGCTATCTATAACCGGCAGACAGTGGTGAATGAGTTTGTTGCGGCGCTTCTTCTCAGCACTTGCCAAATGTTTGTCTCGAAGCGCTGGTAGGGCAAAAAAAGAATGAGACATGTATAGGCTCCTTAAGATCATTTGACGATGTGAGTACTAATTTAATTAGTTTAATACAAATAAAGACAATTTTGATTTTGATCTATGAGAGTCTGCAGCAGTGATATCTTGGAACATCGTTGGTTATTAAATCAGAATATGAACTTTACTCTCCTTGGTAGTTTGAAAGAGATTTCTTCCTAGCGATAAGATCGCCTTAATTACGCCGTTTTTAATTTTGTATTTCTTTTGTTCGTTCGTTTCAGCCAAATGACGTCCACTGCTGGACAAAGGCCTCCCCCAAGGTTTTCCACAATGAACGAATTATCTACTATCAATGAATAAAAGCTGACTAGATTCCTATTGTCTTAGCTTCGAGGATAGCTCCTGCTATAAGCTCGTGAAAAGGTTTCTCTCAAGAGGTCCTTATCGGCGTGATTACGTCATCGGTGACGTAATAATGAAAACTCGGCGTCACCGGCGTCACCTCTCGAGTGTGGGAACGTGCGCCGGCACGTGCTAGCAAGGCACGTACAAAGTAGGGCTGGCAGAAGAAAAAATCGAAAACTTCTTCTTTGACCCCTTAAAACCTTTAAGTTTTATCTTTATTTCACTATCATATTATGGTAATCAAACGCGATATGCGATTAAGAATGATAAAATGTTTTGCCCCTTTTGTCTGATGTTTCAGCCAAGTTGCATCGACCAGGGTCACAGGATAACTGATTTATTCTACTTCTCTACCGAAATTAATAAAATTGATTCAGCGACTTATGTCGGTTGCAGACCAAGAGCTAAACTAAGTTAGTTTAGCTTACCTTGCATAGCTAAAACAGTTTCCTAATAAATAGGCATGAATATGTATGAAATAGGTAAACTGACAATCTTACATTCGCATTAAAATTTACATTATTTTCTTTATAACATTTGACGGCCCTGCGCTGTATCGGAAAACCGCAATACAATCTTGAGAACGCTTCTCACACTTTATGGCTTTATAGTTTTACACTGTGAGACTTGAGAAAAAACTGTTGCATGCTGAAGGTATTTTCCCTATATTGAAAACATCTAAAATAAGCGTTCATTTTTTGACAATTAATGTAGAAATTAATTTAGTATGAAAATCTATACTAATATTATATGTAAATGCGAAAGTAACTCTGTCTGTCTGTCTCTCTTTCACGCTTAAACCACTGAACCGATTTTGATTAAAGGCAAGGACATAGTTTGAGTCCCGGGAAAGGACATATGATAGTTTTTATCCCGGTTTTTGAAACAGGGACGCGCGCAATAAAGTTTTTCTGTGACAAACAAAAATCCACGGGGGTGAAGCCGCGGGCGGAATGCTAGTAATAAATAAACCTAATTTCTACAACAACTTCGCCAATGTCTACTGCTTTTCAACCGACTTCAAAAAAGGAGGAGGTTCTCAATTCGACCCGTATGTTTTTTTTTTCTATGTTTGTTACGCGATAACTCCGCCAATTATGAACCGATTTGAACAAATCTTTTTTCGGCGTATAGGTAATACCTCAAGGGTGGTCCCATTTAAATTTAATAATAGAAAAAACAACCCCCAAGGGTGGAAAATTGGGGATGAACTTTTTATACGCAATATCTCCGCCGATTATAAATCAATTTGAACGATTATTTTTTTGTTGAATAGGTATTATCAAAAGGGTGGATTCATGCGAATTTCTAGAAAATATTTCACCCCCAAGGGTGGAAAATTGGGGATGAACTTTTTTATACGCAATATTTTTAATTTTTAGTTTTTTTTGTGTTCACGCATTTGAAGTCGGTTTTAATTTTTATTAAAGTTATCGGATATAAAATTTGTTAAAGTAATTTCGGTACTATAAACCAATATTAAACGTATATCGCCCCTAACAAGATTCAAATTCGCAACAGCAAGCAAATGCTTATGAAACAAACAATTATTGAGCAAGGGGTGTGTGGCATTTATGCGAGACATCTGACCATGTTTTGGCCCCTACCTCATACTAACGTACAAATATGAACATCGCTTAATGGTAGGTACCCAAGAATATCCCTAATCCAGGTGTTATTCCCGAGTCCCACGGGCGTGTGCGTGTATCGGCATGTGATCTGTGTCTACCATTCCTCCCGAGGGAAGGCTGTGCCGGTATCTACAACTTTTGGGCCTTGTTCTTGGATAGCCATGTCTTAGATAACGAAGGATCGGTGTTATTCGATGTTCGTACACATTTACTTTGGGTAAATGGAGAATTTTTCTTGCGGAACTATGATTCCAGTAATATAATAACAAAGTAATTTAGTTAGATGAAAATGCAGCAAACTTAATTGAATGATTTGTGAATCTATTGTTAGATGTATATTGCAAAAATCTCTCACTTCTGATTGAAAGTACTGTCAGAAATTCTTCAAGTGTTGGTTCAACTTGTTGGTGATCTATGGAAATAAAATAAAAATAAAATAAAAAGTGTAATGAAAAGTTATGTCTGTGGTTTTAAATCTAGTGCCACTCTGGCGACCCTTTCAACAAACACACAGAAATAATAGTTATTTATTACCATGGCATAAGATAAAAAATATTTATACGTATCCTTTTGCTAAACCTAAATAAGATCTCATACCTGTATTTACCATTCCACAATGATCCTCCAACTTAAGGACGCGGCCAAGAGCAGTATTTATTCAAAACCTTTTCAAATACGGCGGAAGTCGTTGGGACCCGTATGCAAATGTCGTTTAGCCATATAATGTGCGAGAGCTTGCGCGAACGCGAATGTTTGCTTTAATAATGCCGCCGAGCCTCACGACACACCACAAGGCAGAAAGGCTTTAATAGTAAGCTTATTGCTTTTCTTGCTCTATCCGACGGTAAAAGTTTCAATAAATCTTTTTTTACGCAGATTCTACGAATGAAAATGTACAGTGTGAGCACACGAGACTATGATTTTACTTTTTGTTACAAAAACATCTAGTTACTGCTTGAGATGACCGTATGTAGCTTATCTTTGGAAGGCCTTTGTCCAGTAGTGGACGTCTTTTAGTTGAAACAAACGGTTATAACTATTTTTATCATCATCATTTCAGCCATAGGACGTCTACTGCTGAACATAGGCCTCCTCCGATGTTTTTCATATTGATCGATTGGTAGCGGCCTGCGTCCAGCGTTTTCTTGCTACCTTTATTTAGTTCATAGACGTATTGTAACAACAACTTTTTTTTTTATTTTGCTGCCTTAACACAGTCTGATTTTCAAGTGCACCGAGCACAACTAACGTTACGTTCGTCAATGTCATCATAGTCTGGCATTAATTTGTCAGTGTCACCTTGGACATTATTATCTTGGAACTATAGAGAAGGATATCTTTAATTATATTTTTAGCTCCACACCGAGTTAACAT
Source organism: Ostrinia furnacalis (assembly GCF_004193835.3). Classification (NCBI taxonomy): domain Eukaryota; kingdom Metazoa; phylum Arthropoda; class Insecta; order Lepidoptera; family Crambidae; genus Ostrinia; species Ostrinia furnacalis. The sequence goes on from NW_021133289.1 coordinate 134,901, forward strand.
GAATGTATAGACATTGCTTACTACTCACGCCTGCACTGTGCCTCGAATATACCCATCCACTGAAGAGGTCGTGTAATGGTGGCATAAACAAGTCATTTAGAGGGAATACAACTGGGTTTCTTTTGTTAAGTGTTTTATAAATATCGTAATAAACGGAATATTGGAGTCTCTTTGTGAAACTTCCTAAGACTTTTTACTTTAATAATGTCTTATTAGGTCGAACAAGTAGTTATTTAGTCTCAGGGAAAAAATATTTCATTCTTTTTCTAGGTTTCTTTCTAAATAAATAAATACTTATGTGTATGTTTTTATTAAGATTCCGTAGCCANAGCGGGAATTAAGTTCTTTCTAATAAAATAAAAGAATAATATTCTATTTTAAGATTAAATTGATTACTGAATAAGATTTGCTATGTCTACGTTTAAGTTACGAAGTTGAGTGGACCGTTAGGTCACTAAAACGAGGGGTCTCGTGTGACCTCGTCAGTTAATCAAAGTGGTGACATTTCAATTGCGCACTGAGCCGTAGTATTACCAATACTACACTCCTTAATACTACACTTACTCGTATACACGTCCCAATATAGCATATTATCCGTATAGCCCACACAACTCATTTTGAAACTTCCGCTCCAACGTTGGAACAAAAACCTATGATTAACATTAACAATCAGAAAGAAAGTTATATTGATGTAGGTAAGTAGTCAAAGAAAGTAATTTGAGTCTACATAATACTAAGGTGACTACCGCCATGTAAACTGTATAAAATTAAGTTTGTACAAGTAGCTTAGAGGTAAGAAAATTGAGCTCCAGGTGCGAGCACTATCATTTGGATCTCATCCAAGATCTTCAGCTGAAATCCAATTAAAAAAAGGTTCCAGGATATTGTTATTATTTTTGTTGTACGTTTCATTTTCTTTGTACAAAATGTTTCATTATTTTATTTTCCATTGTATAGTTTTGCTAATCGCGTTCTCCGACCACCCGCCTGAAAGATGAGCCCGGTGATCAATCTTAATAAGGTCGCGAGAGGCTGGAACTCGATAGCCTTCATTCATGACAATCACTTATGTATTAAGGATGTTTGGGACATACTACAAATATTCTACAGTAAATATTTTTCCCGTTATAGCTAAACCCGAAAAAATATAACACAAAATTAAATGTTACGAGCGGTCTCATGCGACCGCTTGGCTATCTATAACCGGCAGACAGTGGTGAATGAGTTTGTTGCGGCGCTTCTTCTCAGCACTTGCCAAATGTTTGTCTCGAAGCGCTGGTAGGGCAAAAAAAGAATGAGACATGTATAGGCTCCTTAAGAGCATTTGACGATTTGTGAGTACTAATTTAATTAGTATAATACAAATAAAGACAATTTTGATTTTGATCTATGAGAGTCTATAGCAGTGATATCTTGGAACATTGTTGGTTATTAAATCAGAATATGAACTTTACTCTCCTTGGTAGTTTGAAAGAGATTTCTTCCTAGCGTTAAGTTGCCTTAATTATGCCATTTTATTTTGATCTACAATGAATAAATAAAAGCTGACTAGATTCCTATTTTCTTAGCTTCGAGGATAGCTCCTGCTATAAGCTCGTGAAAAGGTTCCTCTCAAGAGGTTATTATCGCCGTGATTACGTCATCGGTGACGTAATAATGAAAACTCGGCGTCACCGGCGGCACCTTTTGAGTGTGGGAACGTGCGCCGGCACGTGCTAGCAAGGCACGTACAAAGTAGGGCTAGCAAAAGCAACCCTAATTTAAATATATTAGGCTTATTTTGAAAAAAAAAATGTTATAAACAAACTGAATTATCAAAATTGCGAGTAAGTAATCTTGTTCAAGATTAAAGATACTTCATGGAATACCGTCATTTAAGTCAGTAGAATATTTTCGATCAATTGGTGGGCGACAAATTTTCATTCATCAGATTTTATATGGTTTTTAAATAATTATTTTATACGCGGTGGCTAGTAAGGCCACTTAAAATTCATGCATGAAGTTTATCACCATCATTTCGTATTTGCAGAGGGGTGGAGTACGTTACTAGCAGAATGTTTGGGTTACTGTGAAAATAATCGCATCTGATTTATGTACTTTTCCTAAATTAAGTTAGGTTAAATTGTTTTTAATTACTTAAATGTTATTCTGAGCTTTGTTACGTCTTGTTTGATAGTGTAATTGGTACTACCGTTCTATTCATGAATAAATAAATAAATAAATAAATTTCATTCTTCCTATGACCCCTTTAAAGCTTCAACCACACCAACGCGTGGAGATCACCATCGCCGGCGCGATCAAAGGCCAATGACAGGTCGTGCGACCCATGACAGTTCACACGAACTGTCATTTCCCTATGATCGCGCCGGCGCGCGGCGATAGCGATCTGCATGCGTTGATGTGGTTGTATCTTAAGTTTATAACGACCTATTTTCCTAACGGTCTATCGTTCCACCAAAACCCCTAAAGTCCAGTCCATAAAAAAATATCAAACGAACAGAATCAGAAAAGAACCTTTTTCGAAGTTGACGGCCCTGCGCTGTATCGGAAAACCGCCATACAGTCTTGAGAATGTTTCTCACACTTTATGGCTTTATAGTTTTAGGGTCCCGTAGCTCTACACTGTGAGACTTGAGAATAAACTGTTGCATGCTGAAGGTATTTTCACTATATTGAAAACATCTAAAACAAGCGTTTAATGTTTGACAAATGATGTAGAAATTAATTTAGTATGAAAAACTGTTGCATCCTAATTTCACGCAAGGTATTTTCGCTGTATTGAAAACATCTGAAACAAGCGTTCATTTTTATATTTGCGTCGTCTCCTTTTAGGGCCTTACAAAGGCTAAGTGTAGGGAACGAAAAATGTATTTTTGTCAGCCTCTTACCGTTATTGCCTACAAATCTTTTATGGATCAGGATGCTTAGTGAATTTATAATGTAAGGCAAGTCTCTGGGGTTCGTAGGTAACCTATTTTATTTTTTAATTTATAAAATATGTATTTAATAAATAAACCTAATTTTTACAACAACTTTGCCAACGTCTACTGCTTATCTTATTCGATAACGTATATAAAAATTAAAGAAAAGTAAATTTCGGTACTATAAACCAATATTATACGTATATTGCCCCTAACAAGATTCTAATTCGTAACAAGAAGTAAATGCTTATGAAACAAGCAATTACCGACTAGCAAGGGGTGTGTGGCATTTATGCGAGACATCTGACCATGTTTTGGCCCCTACCTCATACTACCGTGCCACTGTGAACATCCCTCAATGGTACCCAAGATCTTGCCTAATCCAGGTGTTATTCCCGAGTCCCACGGGCGTAAGCGTGTATTGGCATGTGATCTGTGTCTACCATTCCTCCCGAGGGAAGGCTGTGCCGGTATCTACAACTTTTGGCCTTGTTCTTGGATAGCCATGTCTTAGATAACGAAGGATCGGTGTTATTCGATGTTCGTACACATTTACTTTGGGTAACTGGAGAATTTTTCTTGCAGAACTATGATTCCAGTAATATAATAACAAAGTAATTTAGTTAGATAAAATTGCAGCAAACTTAATTAAATGATTTGTGAATCTGTTGTTAGATGTATTATTATTGCAAAAGTCTCTCACTTCTGAAAGTTCTGTCAAAAATGGAAAGTACTGTCACAAATTCTTCAAGTGTTGGTTCAACTTGCTGGTGATCTATGGAAATAAAATAAAAAGTGTAATGAAAAGTTATGTCTGTGGTTTTAAATCTAGTGCCACTCTGGCGACCCTTTCAATAAACACACATAAATAATAGTTATTTATTACCATCGCATAAGATAAAAAATATTTATACGTATCCTTTTGCTAAACCTAAATAAGATCTCATACCTGTATTTACCATTCAACAATGATCCTCCAACTTAAGGATACGGCCAAGAGCAGTATTTATTCAAAACCTTTTCGAATACGGCGGAAGTCGTTGGGGCCCGTATGCAAATGTCGTTTAGCCATATAATGTGTGAGAGCTTGCGCGAACGCGAATGTTTGCTTTAATTATGCCGCCGAGCCTCACGACACACCACAAGGCAGAAAGGCTTTAATAGTAAGCTTATTGCTTTTCTTGCTCTATCCGACGGTAAAAGTTTCAATAAATATTCTTTTTACGCAAATTCTACGAATGAAAATGTACAGTGTGAGCACACGAGACTATGATTTTACATTTTGTTGCAAAAACATCTAGTTCATAAACGTATTATAACAATAAGTTTTTTTATTGTGCTGCTTAAACACAGTCTGATTTGAAAGTGCACCGAGCACAACTAACGTATATTTGTCGTCTCGTCAGCATCATCATGGACAATGTCGATTGTACATTCTTATTTGTTAAGTAGAAAATAAGTGTGGATACCTTTAATTATATTTTTATCTCCACACCGAGTTAACATGACTGTATGTATAGACATCATGCTTACTACTCATGCCTGCACTGTGCCTCGAATATACCCATCCACTGAAGAGGTCGTGTAATGGAGGCATAAACAAGTCATTTAGAGGGAATACAACTGGGTTTCTTTTGTTAAGTGTTTTATAAATATCGTAATAAACGGAATATTGGAGTCTCGTTGTGAAACCTCTTAAGACTTTTTACTTCAATAATGTCTTGTCTAAAGAAGTTGTTTAGTCTCATGAAAAAAATATTTTATTCTGTTTCTAGGTTTCTTTCCAAATAAAAGTATGTGTATGTTTTTGTTTATGCATGCTATTTTTCTGAGGGGGTCTGGGTTGGTTGGGATAATAGGAAGTGAACCACAAATCGCGCACAATGGCTCAAGACAGTGCGACTCGATTGTCCTGCAAAACTAACTAACTGAGACCTATTAGGATGTCCAAAAAGAAATATTTATATGATTTGAGAGGACACGTTAAGCCTGTGGTCGAGGCAGCACATAAAAATCTGACACCAGAAGAAAATCGGCCATCGATACAAAAATAGTAAACAATATTAAACCTACTAAAAGGCAAAATGAAGCCTACATAACTAGATAGTACCCGTACTATAATATTTGTTACAAATGCTATGATTGCTATAAGTTGTCACTGGGTCTATTCTCGCGGCAAGTTACGGTGTGCTTAATGACGTCACTTCGTCGGCCCTTCACACGTCCGCACAGATTTCACATAAGGGCTGTCTATCGTTTTGAATCTATTAATAATTATAAGTTAATAAGTAGGTAATTAAATACAGCGGACTTTTGGATCATCATCCAAACCATGTTTCTTATAGGAAATACGATCATAATTATTGAAATTAAAGCTAAGAAGTAGGTACTAACTTTTAAGTGTACTTTTTGGCTTCCAATAATTACTTTCCTCCATCATTAAGCTAACAAAACAGCATAGACACAAGAATACAGAATAAATTCAGAAATAAGAAAATGTGTGAGAATCTCATAATGACAAGCAATGTACAATAAACAATTGCTGTTTATTGGCCCTAATAAAACATTATGTGAACTGAAGAAACCAATTCCAAAGTCTTCGATGAATAAACTCTTAAGCACATATCACAGAAACTAAAGGGAGATGTGATAAGGGGGCGGGGCCGGTGTCGCAGCAATATATGCCCAAAAACAGAACACATTAATACACACACACACACACAGTGAAAGCAATAATGACAGCAGCGACGTCATAATGTAAACAGTTTACATTGCTTGCGTAGTACTAAATATTATTCGATCGTTGAGTACTGATACCGCAGTGATAATGAGCACATATTTTGATTACTTTGTGTGTGTAAATTTCTAATGCGACACTGAGTTTCGAACTCAGCGCATTACTTAGTTGGCATCTCTCTATATCTCTATGCTCTTAAGACATCGGAATTTAAATTCGGAATCCTACGCAAATCCGCTATATTAACTGTGAAAATTACACTTTTCAAATATTGAAACAGAAAATTAAACACCCCATAATCAGCCATTAACATTCCCTCAGTTTCAATGCCAACCCTGTGTGTCCGGAGCTGCGTCGGCGGCTTTCGGAACTTTATTGCGCAAAATAAAACTTTAGTGCCGTTTTTTGGGCGGGAAAAAATATAATATCTTTTTTATCGGCCAAGGAATATTATGGCGGTCGTAAAATTACGGGATTGCCATTGTTCTGTAGGGAACCATGGGGACGTTTTTGAGAAAATTGGTAAGAAAATAATAGAGGGTTATGAAATGTTCTTATCATTTGGACGTGCCTGAAAATTAGTTGTACTAGCTATAAACAGCAATTCTTAAAGAAGATTTAATTTTCTTTCTATAAACCGTTTTGAACCATAATTCAAAGTAATCGATTAGGAGAAGACAACGCATGACTTAAATAATTTTGAACACCTGTTTTCTATTCTCTTTATAAGTACAGATAATAAATTTTGATAATGATTTTAGACATTTAATTTCCGTATTTAATTACTTGTATCTTGTGATCCGATGTTACACGATCAAAAAGCCTACAATCAAAGTACAAAAGTGATTCTCATTTCTCGTCACAAAGCAAAAAAGCCGTCGTAAATAAAAATTAAACAAGCACCAATCCGCTTGTCTCTACAAACAATGTTTTTCGCTTGTAATAGGATCCTCTACCCATTGAAAGTACATTCAGTAAGCTCGCGTCTTAGTTAACAAGTGTTAGAAAGTATACTGTTCAGAGGAAATACTGTTATGGGGTTTTTCAGCTGGCTAGGATAGCGATATCTTGTTTGCGAAGATATGAATCTTAAGGACTCTACCCGCCGACATGAGTCGTCGACTTTTGACATAGAAAGTCATAGAAAGTACAAGTCGTCGACATGATTTTTTAAAATAAAGCCACCGACACCAAGCCACCGGGCTATCGGCGGCTGTAACTGTAACAGTTAGCTCGATTGCAGGTGTTTTTTAAGAATATTAACCCCTCGTTATAATAAGTTAAATAAATATGCTTAGGCTCATCACAATAGCCAAGCGGCAGCGGGGTTTGAAAATTGAACCCGTGTTCCTCTGATGTCGAGTCAGCCAGTCCAACTCCTTCACCGTTAGGTTATCGTGGCATCACATTACAAGTTCGTTCTAGGACTAAATTCTTGTCAAATTAACAAGATTACTGCATCTCTTTCCATTGTGTAGGATCCGTTTGATTGTCGCAATAAAATCGGAGAACTGTTTGCACTGATTGTTCGTTCGTTCGTTCGTTTCAGCCAAATGACGTCCACTGCTGGACAAAGGCCTCCCCCAAGGTTTTCCACAATGAACGGTCCTGCGCTGCCCGCATCCAGGCTCTTCNCCTCTATTTTTATAACTACGGGGTATAAAATTCTAAAAAAAATAGAGGTGATGCATGCTAATTAACTCTTTCAACGATTTTTGGTTTGATCAAAGTATCTCTTATAGTTTTTGAGATAGGTTGATTAAATTGACATAATAAGTTTATTATATTTGCTGCTACGGAACCCTTTGTGCGCGAGCCCGACTCGCACTTGGCCGGTTTTTTTATTCAAGTTTAAAACCTATTAGGCTGCTTGCTTTCTGGGGGGATCTGGCTTGGTTGGAGTAGGAAAATTGAGAAAAATGTAAACGTCGTAATAGTTGGACGCGCGCGGACATTTATACTAAGTAATGAATTATTGTATTTATATAATAAAATAGAATAGAATAATTGTTTTTTGCATAAAACATGGTATAGTGTATAATGAGGCAATATAATGTGAAAGTTAAGTACCCAGTGTTTTATTTAAGAGAATAGATCTACCAGCTTCTAACATTATTAAACAACTAAAACCTTCTAAAAGCTCTAATCCTACATAACTAGATATTGTTGGCAATGCAGAGGCATTAGGCATCAGTCTCACGCAAACTTGTGACTGAAATTTAATATAATGTACCTGTACTCTGTATTATAAGTTTCTGATGGGAAAAATAAACTATTTTATTATTAATGCTATGATTGCCATAAGTTGTCACTGGGACTATTCTCGCGGCAAGTTACGGCGTGCTTAATGACGTCATCACTTCGCCGGCCCTTCACACGTCCGCACAGATTTCACATAAGGGCTGTCTATCGTTTTAAATCTATTAATAATATAATTATAAAAAAACTCATAAAACTCATTTATTTCTGTAAATAGGCTTTAAAAAAGCACTTTTACAAGAATATATAAGTTAATAAGTAGGTAATTTGAATACAGCGGACTTTTGGATCATCATCCAAACCATCTTTCTCATAGGAAATACGATCACAGTCAGTAGTAATTTTAAAATACTTTTTGGCTTCCAATAATAATTTCTTCCCTCCATCCAGCTAACAAAACATAGCATAGACACAAGAATACAGAATAAATGCACAAATAAGAAGACCATGGGAATCTCATAATGACAAAAATCTACAATAAGCAGCATTGGCTCTAATTACTGAACTAATCAATACGATAATTACAAAAAGAGCCAATTCTAAAGCTAAAGAAACCAATTCCAATGTCTTCAATGAATAAACGAAGACATCGAGATTGAAAATCCTACGCAAATCTGCTATATGAACTGTGAAAATTACACTTTTCAAATATTGAAACACCTCATCACCTCATAATCAGCCATTAACATTCCCTCAGGCTTTGCCAGCCCTGTGTCCGGCGCTACGTCGGCGGATTTTGGAACTTTACTGCGCAAAATAAAACTTTAGTGCCGTTTTTTGGGCGGGAAAAAATATAATATCTTTTTTATCGGCCAAGGAATATTATGGCGGTCGTAAAATTACGGGATTGCCATTGTTCTGTAGGGAACCATGGGGACGTTTTTGGGAAAATTGGTAAGAAAATAATAGAGGGTTATGAAATGTTCTTATCATTTGGACGTGCCTGAAAATTAATTGTAGCTATAAACAGCAATTCTTAAAGCAAATTTCTGTAAACCGTTTTGAACCATAATTCAAAATAATCAATTAGGAGAAGACACCACATGACTTAAATAATTTGGAACACCTATTTTCTATTATCTTGATAAGTATAGATAATAGATTTTTGATAATGATAGACATTTAATTTCCGTATTTAATTATATGTATCTTGTAATCCGATGTTTCACGATCAAAAAGCCTACAATCAAAGTACAAAAGTGATTCTCATTTCTCGTCACAAAGCAAAAAAGCCGTCGTAAATAAAAATTAAACAAGCACCAATCCGCTTGTCCCTACAAACAATGTTTTTCGCTTGTAATAGGATCGTCTACCCATTAAAAGTACATTCAGTAAGCTCGCGTCTTAGTTATCAAGTGTTGGAAATCCCACCACCACCCATGGTTCTTCCTGCCTCACGGCGTACGAACCGAATCTCGGGAGAGCGCGCGGGTACTTGCTCTGGGCTCTTTTCCCCGGGCGCTTTGCTTGACTCCCTACAAATTTCTCTGATCTATGTCCCTTCTCTTAGTCAATTCTCCCCCTTCTGGGGCTTGACACCACAAATACGGTACTTCAAGTACGTACGTACTAACAAGTGAACGTTGGAAAGTATACCGTTCAGAGGAAATACTGTTATGGGGTTTTTCAGCTGGATATCGCAGATTATGAATCTTAAGGACTCTACCCGCCGACATAAGTCGTCGACTTTTGACATAGAGTCATTGAAAGTACAAGTCGTCGACATGATTTTTTAAAATAAAGCCACCGACACCAAGCCACCGGGCTATCGGCGGCTGTAACTGTAACAGTTAGCTCGATTGCCGGTGTTTTAAAAGAATATTAACCCCTCGTAATAATAAGTTAAATAAATATGCTTAGGCTCATCACAATAGCCAAGCGGCAGAAGGTTGAAAATTGAACCCGCGTTTCTCTGATGTCGAGTCGGCCAGTCCAACCCGTTAGGCTATCGTGGCATCACATTACAAGTTCGTTCTAGGACTAAATTCTTGTCAAATTAACAAGACTACTGCATCTGTTTCTACTGTGTAGGATCCGTTTGATTGTCGCAATAAAATCGGAGAACTGTTTGCACTGATTGTTACCATTTTGCAAAAATATATTTTATTCTTTTCAGTGCGTTGATATTTAACGAAGCTGATATTTCACCAAACGGAATGGTGATTCAATAATGTATCGTCGAATGTTCTTATTCATTTAAACAACTACAGCTGTTTCATTTACGTTTGTAAAGGGAATTTAAATACCTTTCTCAAGGTAGAGTGCTTACTTTTTGGCAAGTGAAATTCACTGCAACCTTTAATTTTAATTAAAATGAAACGCATTCGTATTAATGGATTCACAGTTTGAGCTCTCGGGATCAACGTTCTGTGTATTAAACGAATTCTGAGATTAAAACATTAATTTCATTCGTAATTAAGATTTTTAGTAAAGGTAAAGAAGTGAGTAAAATAGGTTCATGTTTAAAAAAAATGTTCATACCTAAATATTAAATAGTATTTGTCTTCTGCATAAAAATGTCTTATTGTCAACGCATTGATACGAGCACTTGCTCCGCAATGTTTGGAGACAGCGCTTCAAAAGATTAAATACCTATAAGGAATAAAATTCTCAACAATGTGATATCAATTAAAAACAATTAGGATCCTCATCAGAATCCCATAAATAGGTACAAAGAGAAACTTATTCCATCTGCCTGAAAATGTAACACATATCATTTATGACAAACTGCAAAAAATAACAAACTATCTACTGACTTACCTCAGCCGTGTACCTGTTGCCGCCCTTCCCCTTGCCGTGGTCGGGCGAGTGCCGCAGCGCCTTCGCGTCGATCTGTACGTTCGTCTGCATACTGCACTTCACTACACTACACTACACTACACTACACTACACTACACTCATCCTAACACTGACTGAACTACACTTACACTTCACTTGGAACTGTCCCGTAAACACAGTTTGAATGTCATAGTCATTTCATTCAGTTACGAGTGTTTTATGGTCGCGCGCGCTACCATTTTACTGAGTTTGTAACATCGAGAGTCATTGTCACATCACTGTTACTGTATTTGTAACAATCATGGAAAGTCAAATACACACGGATTTCGTAAATAGTGCTAGTGAGGTGTTGCGATAGTAATTTGTTTTGGCACTTTTGTAAAACTATTAGCGTAACACATTTTTAATGTTTCTGCTCTTTTGCTTGCAAACAGTTTAGCTGCACAAAATGCCAAAGCCTTTTCAAATTTCCTTTCACAGCTCGGGTTTCAATAAAAAATATATTTTCCAGTCATTTTAAACTCTTTCACTGGCTTCATTAGTTGCACATTGCGTTCCCGGAGCCGGAACGACCTGGAACAAAAAGTAAATGAGTAAATGCCACAAAAGCCGTAAACTGTCTGTTATATTTCAAAATTTTAAATTAAATTTCGTTATTCCGAGTAAGCTGCCTTTGTCGAGATAAAAGTATGGCCGGTCGCTTTTAATATTTTATGTTTTCCAAGTGTGAGATATAAACAGTTCAGATGGAAATGATAATTATTTTANTTTTAAATTAAGTATCATTATGGCTTTGGCTGAAATGATGATGGTTTTTATGCACTGCAACAAAAGACCTGATAGATATCAGACATCGGTAAAATAGACTCGAGCAAAGAGTTCAACCTTCGCTACAATAAATTCAAATTGTTTTTAGTCTACGTACCATAAAATTCATAACTAGTGATTACACTTGAGACTGAGAAGAAGTGTCAGCCAGCTTTCTTCTCACCGCAAACAGCCTTTTGTTTATAAGCAAGTACCTAACGCCCGTATCCACAAACGATGCCTGCTTAAGTGAAGCAGCAAATCGAACGCACAGCGTTGAATAGAGCTCTGTAATAGGTTCGTTTGTCACCCTGTACGTCCACGCGCACTACGAGACCTCATAGTAATGTTTGTGAATACACTAACATACAAATCTATACTAATTCTATACTATTCCATACTTACTAATATTATAAATGCGAAAGTAACTGTCTCTTTCACGCCTAAAACACTGAACCGATTTTGATGAAATTTGGCATAGAGATAGTTTGAGTCCCGGGAAAGGACATAGGATAGTTTTTATCCCGGTTTTTGAAACAGGGACGCGCGCGATAAAGTTTTTCTGTAACAGACAAAATTCTACGCGGGCGAAGCCGCGGGAGGAAAGCTAGTGTTCCTATAATCGATTCCTCTCCACCTCTTTCAGACTACAAACACCGTCATTACTTATGCAGCTACCGGCACAGACGCTCTGCAGCGAGCGCATAGCAATCGGATTTATCGAGGCATCGCGTCGCATCCGTGATTGTGATTCAAAAGCTTCGCGATTCGAGACTAAATCAACGAGGAATCTTAATTGTGGACTGAGAGCTGAATCTGCTAGTAATAGTAGGGAATTTAGTGCAAGAACCCCTCCACTTTGGTATAGAAGGCTCATTTTTGCAACAGTGGTTCTTTGGGTGCTCCTGAGTGGATTTCCGTCGGTAGACATCGGGAGCCCCCCCTGTGGTAGCAGGGGGAGGGGGGGCAAGTTTCCTTCCGCCGCGCTTCACTTTAAGGCCCATATCTTCAAAACTATGGGTATTAGGGCAAGTGTGGTATCGTTTTCATATAATTAAAGGATGGCGAATTCATTTCTGAAACAAACTTTTTGCCTTTTCATACAAAAAAATAGAAATATTGAACAAAATTCACAAAAACCAAAGAGTATTTTTTTAAATAAACGTCGTTTACTTTTAAACCACTAGAGATATAAATCTAATAAAAAAATATGACCTGAAAGCTACATTTATCAGAATTCTAAAAATATAGCATTGTATGGTACTTATTTCGCAAAAAGTAGGTGAAAAAAAATTTTGCTTCAGGACACAGCGGGCGAATTTTATTGCGTGCTCTTTTGCTTGCAAACAGTTTAGCTGCACAAAATGCCAAAGCCTTTTCAAATTTCCTTTCACAGCTCGGGTTTCAATAAAAAATATATTTTCCAGTCATTTTAAACTCTTTCACTGGCTTCATTAGTTGCACATTGCGTTCCCGGAGCCGGAACGACCTGGAACAAAAAGTAAATGAGTAAATGCCACAAAAGCCGTAAACTGTCTGTTATATTTCAAAATTTTAAATTAAATTTCGTTATTCCGAGTAAGCTGCCTTTGTCGAGATAAAAGTATGGCCGGTCGCTTTTAATATTTTATGTTTTCCAAGTGTGAGATATAAACAGTTCAGATGGAAATGATAATTATTTTAAATTAAGTATGATTATTATGCACAAATATCACGCAACAAAAGACCTGATAGATATCAGAGTTCAACACCTTTGCTACTATAAATTCAAATTGTTTTTAGTCTACGTACCATAAAATTAGCAAGTACCTAACGCCCGTATTCTCAAACGATGCTTGCTTAAGTGAAGCAGCAAATCGAACGCACAGCGTTGAATAGAGCTCTATAATTGGTTCGTTTGTCACCCTGTGCGTCCACGCGCACTACGAGACCTCATAGTAATGTTTGTGAATACGGGCGTAAGTAAATTTCCATTCGAATGACACTAAAATACAAATATTCCTATAAATCGATTCCTCTGCACCTCTTTCAGACTACAAACACCGTCATTACTTATGCAGCTACCGGCACAGACGCTCTGCAGCGAGCGCATAGCAATCGGATTTATCGAGGCATCGCGTCGCATCCGTGATTGTGATTCAAAAGCTTCGCGATTCGCGACTAAATCAACGAGGAATCTTAATTGTGGACTGAGAGCTGAATCTGCTAGTAACGGCTACATACTTAGTTGGGGTACTATTTAGACATTTAGGGGGACGTTGTAGATACTAGATTATAAGGACTAGACAATGTTCGATTCTACATTTTGACGTGTTACTGTAAATAATAATTGTCCCAGCAAAAAAATAGTAACAGTAAAAAGGAATTCACGCAATACTGCGGAATCATTTTCTCGCAATGTAGCTACTTGCATGTGCCGAATATGCATCGTATCTACAGTGTGTACCCCACCCTAAAACAAATTTTCAAAACAAAAAGACACGATAAGGAATAAAAAGCAGCAACAATATCTCTTGGCGATAAAATTAATAACGCAAACTCTTCCAACTTAGCTCCGACGCCGTTTGAAGCTTTGAAATGTTAATTACTTAAACTTATCAAAGAAGCTTTGTTGAAAGCTCGAGATAGCCGGCAATAATAGCATTTAGTTAAGTGTTGTTTTATTTAATTTGAAGACGTTAGCACGGAGAGCGGCGAGCAATGTGATAATGAACTTTAATAAATTTAGCAAAGAACGACGATCTTTCTTAATATAAATACAATTATGTTACAACATTAATAAACTTTAATTTATTAACAAATATCCTCTAGGTTGTCTGGAAGAAATCGCTTTATAGTAATAATACTGCCGAAATTGTGCCATTATCTTTTGTATTTTTTCTTCCCTTGTCTTAGGCTGGGTTGCACCATCTTACTTTAACTTTGACAAACGTCAAAAATTGTCATACTCCATACAAAAAGCACCGGCTATCGTTATAGTTACGGTCAAAGTTAGGTGGTGCAACTTACCCTTAATGTGTAGTACAAAAAATTATAGTTCTTGCAACTCACGAAGGCGAGTGAGGTTTACTTGTGTGTGTACGTGTCTACATGTACATGCACATAACGATAGTGTAATATCTATCAAAACTTTTGAAAAACGAACAGTAGCGAGCGACCACACCACGGTANCAGATTGGTGCAATGGTATCATGGAGCACCTGGTTTTGTACCCTTCAACGGCCAAGTCACACAACATTAATTATAATAATAAAGAAATCGCAGTAAGGAACCATAGACTTGGCACGACTTTGTCTAGATTTCATTACTTTTTAGAGATAAACAAGCAGCTCCATCGAGACTTGGCTAGTTTTTTACAGAATGTTTTTAGTGGGATCAAAACTTTTGAAAAATGAACAGTAGCGAGCCACCACACATGTAAAGCTCACTCGCCTTCGTGAATTACTGTAACTATATCTACACGTAAATTTGTGGCTCAGTGAGCAGTAAAAAACTGATTCACTGTTCAAAAACTGTTCCAGGCGTAAAATAAATGAAAAACATTATGGGTGTGCAGAAATGAACAACATTTTTCCTAAAAGCTACTCCGGACCACTGTGGATTCCCATGCATGCCCACAAAACCATAAATAAACAAATGTAATTTAATGTAACGAATGGGTTTCATGTTCGTGAAAGTAATTTGGGTTTTAAAATACGTTTTTATGGAAAAAGCTTTTTGTTTCATGGAATTTGCTTAATTTTATCATTTAAAACAAAGACCATGTCAATATGATCCCACCAAATACATTTTTATGTAAAATATTGACACGACGAGACCATAATAGTTGCATTTTTAAACAAATATCAGATCTCATGTAGAGCCAAGATTCTAAATCTACAAGCTCTTATTAAACAACCTTTAGGCTGAGTCGCACCTCCTTATTTTAACCGTAACAATAACCGGTGAATTTTGTTTGTTAAAGTTAAAGTAAGAAGGCGCAACTCAGCCTAAGTAATATCATTTGTTGCAAAATCAAAGAACCATGTTCAAAATATGTGGCATGACCATTCGTTGCAAAATCGTAGCTAATAAATACGCCTCATAAAAAAACTCATAAAACTCATTTATTTTTGCAAATAGGCTTTTAAAATGCACTTTTAAACGTCGTAACATACCACAGTGCTAAGCTTGATGTACCTTACGTCATTCGTACTGCAACACCAACTCGTCGCTTGCCTCTCTAACTGACGTACTCGTATCTGACATTTTTTCGAAACTGAGTTATCTACACCATCTTAATCAATTTCGCAAGACGAATCGATCTGTCTAATCTCCTGATAATTTTGCAAAATGTCAGTTACGTCAGTTAGAGAGGCAAGCGACGAACTATACACAAACGGTGACCTAATCACTTTTGGTATTAGATTTATTGTCTGTATCTATCAAGTTTAAAATCTAAACGTTCAAATACATCATCGCTTATCTTGACCGCTACCAACCGGGCAACATGGAAAGCATTGGGGGAGGCCTATATTCAGCAGTGGACGTCCTATGGCTGAGATGATGATGATATGATTTCGTTCGTTCGTTCGTTTCAGCCGAAAGACGTCCACTGCTGGACAAAGGCCTCCCCCAAGATTTCCACAAAGACCGGTCCTGTACCGCTCGCATCCAGGCGCCTCCCGCGACCTTCACCAGATCGTCGGTCCACCTAGTGGGAGGCCTACCCACGCTACGTCTTCCGGCTCGTGGTCGCCACTCAAGAACTTTCCACGAACTCAGTTCTCAAGAACTTAGGTAATGATTATCTTGACACATATCTGTACACATCTGTTTGCATAGAAGCCTTCAATATCTTGATGCTTTACGCCGGCACATTAGGCCCGGTTCACATTAGGCCTCGTGCATATTAGGCCCCGTGCACATTAGGCGATACAGCGGCGGTGAGGTGAGCGTCCCCTATCGAGCGGCGCTAAACGATTATCACATCAAAGCCAAGAGAGTTGGCTGAGCGCACCGTGGAGGCGACGGCGGATATTTTGAAAAGTAATTAATGAAGCTTTCGCTAGTAAATGGTACTTAAGTATTTTAAAGAAAATAAAAATTAACTGTAGGAGATTCGGGATAGGATTGGAATGGGATACCTTCGATTTATAGCAGACTCCGCAGGACGGTCCAAACTTTTTTTTTTTTTTTTTTTATCCACAACGAGGAAGCTCTTGGCCTGTATCTCACCTGATGGTAAGTGACGATCAGGCCGAAGGTGGAAGCGAGCTTCACCCGGAATCCTCAACCACGGAGGAACTGGCTATCTTACCTCTAACTGTCGGAACACAATAATGCTGTTAACATTGTTGTTATGGCGACAGACTTAGGTAAGAAGCTTGGTCGTTTCTTTCTTCTTTCACTTCACTAATACACTTGAATTTTTATGGGTTGGTTTTAGCGCGTGAGAGATATTATTATTTGAGTTGGTTTATTTAGATTAGAGTATTTGTTTCGTATTAACGCCCAGATAGGTAGGCGATGCGGCGCGTTGCAATGCAAGAGCGAGACTGAAGGTGGAAGGGAGAGGAAGGGAAACTGTCAGAGTGTGTGATAGAGAATAGTGTGACATGAGTTTGAATTGTTTGAGGTTTTAATGCTGGTGCGTACAGTAAACATGCAAGAATATAGAGGAAATTTTACTAAATATGTTAGACAACTCTTGTATGAATCTATTTAGTTTTTTTTAAATACATGTTTTTTGCAATTTTACTTAAAACAAATATTCTAGTTTCTTTAAAATTCATTTGAATATGTTTTATCGTATTTAAGTATAGAACATTAAATTAAAACTTGTCAGTCCTCAAAACATTGCCAGTTAGCTTTTAATTTAGAGGACGTCATCTAGTTTCCCTTAGAAAAATCCAAATCGTAACCACCTCCGCTCCTCCCATCACCAAATCCTCTTTCTACCTCGAGGGCGCATTCTTTGCGGACGCTTCGCATTCCGAGATGATAACTGAAAACAGCGTGAGGGAATGTGGAGGGAAACGAGAGGTAGGTCACAGTTCCAGGTACCCATTTTCGTGTTTTCTTTCGCTCTCATCAAATGTTGATTCTTTGCGATAGAACGAGACGATATGACCGGAAATATAATTAAAAGGGTCACGTTTAAAAATCTTTGTAGTGAACCATGAATTTGTGTTGAAAAAAAGTAAAATTTCGTCCTGGGGAACAGAGGACTTGTGTTTGACGGTATAGTGTTATGAAATCAAAATCAAAACTATCTTTATTTGTGGAGACTAATTAAATTAGTACTTACAAATCGTCAAATGTTCTTAAGGAGCCTATACATGTCTCATTCTTTTTTTGCCCTACCAGCGCTTCGAGGCAAACATTTTTTTTTTTTTATGAGTTTTATAAGAATAAGAATAAGAAAAACTTTATTTGACACAAAAGAAAACAGAAATTATTTATTTGGCAAATGCTGAGAAGAAGCGCCGCAACAAACCTGGTCACCACTGTTTGCCGGTTTTTATTATGATCACTTATTATAAGTATTTATAGAAAACAAATAATTTATGCTCAATTCTCTGTATGTATCTTTAATAGAGCATAAAACATAAATACTTCCAAAAGAAATGGGAAGAAATAAGTGAAGCTCTATCCATTGTGTGAATCCTGAGATATATCACGGGCTATCCATCTGGATAGATTTATATTCTCTTCTGATTCTTCCTACTTTATAAAGCTCAAGTTACACCGAGAGCTGAACTAGCTCACTTATTAACAACATAAAATATCTACAATGTATTCGTATTTATAAAATCAAATTCTGAAAGTGACAGCCTTACAAATACATAATCACAAAAACTTCACACCGTACCTCCCTTTTCCTTCTTTTCTCGTACGAGGAAAAGTAAAAAAATATTTTCCCTTCAATGCTTGTGTTACAAAATAGACCAAAACTTTTCACGGCACACTTATCAACTTATACTCTCATATTTTAAGTCCATAATGCTTAGCGGAAATATGTTGTATTTTCCTGAAAACATTTTCAGCGGGACACAAATCCTCCGAAACATGTGACAATTCGGGGACATCTTGGGAGCGTAACGGTTACGGCGCGTCGCCGCGGCGCATCGCAACGGGTTTATGTGGCGGAAGTGCACACAGTGGCATGGCACGCAGGATATGTGGGTACGACCAAAATGGGTACAGTCAGAGGCAGAAATGTACGCTTGAAAAGATTTTGAAACTAAGCTATCAAATTATACTGAAGTATCTGCCTTATCAGAATCATTATGATTAAAACGTGCTACAGTGACAGAGACAGAGTTTTTTTTTTATGTAACAGGAGGCAAATGAGCAGTCGGACCTGATGGTAAGTGATTACCGTCGCCCATAGACACCCGCAGTCCCAGGGGCGTTACAGGTGCGTTGCCGGCCTTTAAAGTAAAGATACGCTCTCTTCTTGATTAATTAAATAATTAACATTAAACAATAAACATCGTTAAACAAATAAAATAAAATACATAATATTGTGAAAAGAACTGCAAATAATATCCTTTTCATTACAATTTCATAAATTGATATCTTTAGTACTGACTCTTATTGATTGATACTACAAGTATAATAGTAATTAAATTTTATCTACAATTCTTTTCTGAGATTTCGCTTCTGTGACCTCTCGATTTTAATAACGATTACCTACTAATTTTAGGAAGTAGGTCAAAATTAAGTAAGATTTTGTTACTAACAGACAGACACCTTAAGGGAAGACTGAAGCTAAATAAAGCTTGTAATTAAACACGTTGGTCGACTAGTTCAATTAGTCCACAAATCTCCTTTGTAGAAAGTTTTACCTTTCAACTCATCCGAATTAACTTAAAAACTAAATTTCTCTTTGAACTGAGGAAAGTCGGCACTCAACGTCAAACTCTTTTTGACTTGATTGAATCGAAGGTACCTCCTCCCTTGAGACTGCCCCAATTTCATTGAAGGTTAAACTCACTATTTGGAAATTACAATAGTTAGGGCAAGGCCAAAGGAAAGAGGAAAAAACACACTTTAATTCAATTACATATTACAAAGACTTGCCGGACCGACGATGTGATGTCGGTAGCTTGTAGATACGACAGCGAAATGACAGGAAAATAGGAATCGGCTTTAGTTAATTTTATTGAGCTTTATGGACAATTTTCGGTGCCACATTGGACGAAATTATAAGTAGTAGTTGCCCAAACTTTTTTTATGCCGAATAAGAAAAAAAATAAGGCTGGTATTTGGCCACGTCGCATCTGATGTTAAGTAAGATGCTGTATAGGAAGGATTTCAAAAGTTATTAAATCTTAAAATGGGAAAAAAGTGTTATTTTTACTATTTTCCACGAATATTTTGTTTTTTCTCTTCATAAAAACATTCCATGTGCCTTTTGGTGTAGTTACATGAAAAAAACACTAAATTGGTCCAGCCATTCTCGATATTGGCGCTTAGCAATATTCATTTTATTAAGTCCAATATACTCGTATGTTTAAGTTTCTGAACCACCAATTTGATCTATCTACAAAATTAAATTTAATATGTTTTATGTGTGTTTGCCTCCGACTGTACATTCATCGAGTGTGTAACGACTTTGTTATTGTTGTCGAGTTTTAAGCTTTCGAGCGTGCTCATTTCGTTACTGAAGTATTTAAGTTTAGTCGCTCATGCCGCCATTTATTTTGCTTAAATGACACTTAAAACCCTAAACATACCACCGCAAGCACACTTACTTGAATAAAAGTAATAAACCCATTTCATGGTCTTTTCTGATTGTTTGCCGACCAATAGGAAAACTTTGTTCTTTCAATTAGCAAGTAAGCAATTAGGTAGCATTTTTTTATTTCAGAATTATTTAATCCCTTTAAATGTATCTCAAACAAAATATCACACGCAAAACTAATGTCAAAATAATTTTCGAGGAAACAGGAAAAAAATACTAGATTTTATATTTCAGAGCGATCTAATCTCTTTGAAAGCATCTAAGTCAAACTACAAACAAAACAATGTTACAAAGGTTTCAGGGGAAAAAGTGACAGGCAACCCCCAAACCATAACGCGACCATACATCCAAGGGACCATAGATCAATTGCTATGATAATGTCCGCCAACCAAACGTATCGGCGTGTATCACAACATTAGCATGACAAAAGGGCTACCTACAATAAAGTTGCGGCTACAACTCGTTTTACGGGCTTGTTTACTACTCGGCTTTGGGGGCGGGGGAGGCAGTGTTTTCTGTTTTATTGGATACTAGTCTGCCCGTGGCTATGCCGTTATAATATCTACAATCTACATGTTCGTTCGTTCGTTCGTTTCAGCCGAAAGACTTCCACTGTTGGACAAAGGCCTCTCCTAAGAATTTCAACAAAGACCGATACAGAGCCGCTCGCATCCAGGCACCTCCCGCGACCTTCACCAGATCATCGGTCCACCTAGTGGGAGGCCTGCCCACGCTAGGTCTTCCGGCTCGAGGCCGCCACTCAAGAACTTTCCTGCCCCAGCGGCCATCAGCTCTACGAGCTGTGCCCCGCCCACTGCCACTTGATTTTAGCGATTCTGTGGGCTATGTCAGTCACTTTGGTTCTCCTACGGATCTCCTCATTTCTGATTCGATGACGCAGGCCTATAATGTAGATCAACGGAATAGCTAAATCTACAGCGAAGTGAGGAAGTGACTGGATCACTATACAAACGTTCAATCCTGTATTTTGTTTACACTTATATGCGGCAATACGTCCTTCTCATTTAAAAACAAACACATTACAGATATAAGCCTGTGTATTTAGTTTATTAAACTTTCCACTATCGATATGTATGCTAAACTGGTTCAACGGTTTTGACGTGAAAAACTAAACTAACATACAAGTTTCATTTCAAAGTTATACAAACTGCACTGCCGTCTTCTTGAAATGTTACTTGTTTATTATACTACTTTTAAAATAAAATTTAAAGTCATAGATATATTTTTCAAATCGGACAACGTACAAAATGCGATAGAAATCGCAGCATTCTATGGAAGTAATTTTAGTTCGTAAAAGCACCTTAATTGTAGCTGTGTAATTTAGCACTCGATATAGCTCAGAGAAAAAAGGTAATTGCAAACAATAATACAATTGACGCTAGACAAAAAACAGTAGGATGTATATTGGTTTAAACACATATCACGACTACCCATTTTAGTCTTCTGTTAGACATAAGTACATACTTATTGTAGTTTGATTGGACAATGAAGCTTGATAATTCTTATTAAAATATATTGTATGTTATTTCACAATTACTTCGTTGCGTGCGCCAGGCGTAGGTAAGACGTTTGTATCTTATTGAATTAAATACATCTTGCCACCCCGCAGACTAGACTTTTAGTCGGACGATAGTGAAGTCTGCCACAAAGGTTTAAAAACTCCAAAGATATAAGAATAAGCAATTTTCCTGAGATAACTGTTCTTCCCCGAGCTACGGGGCAGGTCAGGTTTCCAGCTCCGTAATGGGTCCGTTAGGGCGATACCATCTCGCGTGCGTCTCCGAACAACTACGAGTAAGTACGGCTTAATGCCGGTGGATTTTAACTTTTTAGCTTCCTCAATCGCATAGAACTAGAAAAGTGTTGGTTGCGATTTCAATGCGAAATTATAATAATTGTATTAAAGCAGATAATTATAAGACCCCACTCATAAGTTAGCTTACTTTTAGAGACCATAACTTTCATGTATGTGGTAGAAAGGTACGCAAATTTCAATCTCTTAGAAAATAAGTATTTCTTTCGACCAAATAAATCTTCTTCTAACAATAATAAATAAGAATACAGCAGATACAAGACGATGCGAGCTAAACAATTTGTACTTACTAGAATCATTTAGTTAGATTTTCTCAACCAATATTCCCCGAAAAATCTCCCCAAAGATATTGCCCAAAGCTTTTACACCCATTGGGCTCAAAATACCAAGGTTTGGTGTTACAAACGACCACTAAGTTACATTCCCTTTCCTGCAGTCGGACCCACCCTGCAATAAAGAAAGTGCTAATTTCAACATCGATGCGCGTTGGTGTTACGTTGCTGAGAAAAAGGATCTGGGAAACAAATACCTAGCTAGTTACTGTGAAGATATGCGGCGAGTAGTGAAAGAAGGCTCCACATTTTTTTTATTCAGTAAGTAGGCCTTTTCCAGGGCGCTTTTACACGTCCCAAATAGCTTGCCCTACCACCACTTCGGGACAACATAATGGGCTGGTGCTGAGAAGAAGTGGCGGAAGAAACTCAGTCACCTTTGTTATGAATAGTGACTCACTTTAGCAGTACTGAACTAAATTAAAACTGAATAGACCTCATGTAGAGCCAAGCTTACAACTCTACACGCACTAACTTCACAAACTACATCTTGGTCACATGTTTTATCTTTTTTTTTCTTTATATCTTTTCTGATAATTTTTTCACGGTTTCGTCCTGGCTACACTACATGATAACGTTTTTGGTGGGATTCTTATTCGTTAACATCAAACATGCACTATTTATTTAATGTTCTATTTATTTTCCATACTTAACTCTGACGCAAAAGTGAGCCAATTTTCCATACATAGTCCAAACATTAACTGCACATTTTATGCAAAGCTGCGGTTTTATTACGTTAGTTAGTAATTTATTTACATGGTGCATTTCGCTACCAAACTTGGTAGCTCCCGCCACAAATCAGCGCAACGTCTTCCGACGCGAGGTCAGTGCTGCCGCAAGATCCTACATACGACTGACTTTAAATGGGCTATTTAGGTTTCAGCAGAAGGTACAAGTAAAGTACGGGTGTAAAGTTTCAGTAGAAAGGATTTTTTAGACTTAAAGCCAGTTTTGATCCACAGTAATTCAAACAATTGTCAGTTTTGACTACGGATCAAAAAACTGGGCCTAACTTTCCATTTTCAGATAAAGATTTCGTTATTTTCACATCAGTTCTCCTCTCCGCTTTGGTTTGTAGATATTTTATTTAAGAAACTGCAGGTGCAGCCATAAAAAACACCAATCGATAAAACCAAAATAATTGTCGTCACCTTGTAATTAAATCGTAAACGCAGTCATTACCGTTTCAATAATTCATCGCGCTGTCACTGAAAATATATTAAAGTCCCACCTTCGACCGACGCTTTGGGTATATAGCTAAATTGAACATTTATTAGGCTATTTTAGAATAGAACTAGGTTACCTATTGATTTGATATTTTAGAACGGTGTAAAGTCTATATTTTAAGATAGTGATCCTGGAAGCAAGTCACTCTGATCTGAATCTGATCTGGTATGGTAAAAGTCACGGAAAGTACCAGAATGCAGGCAACATAGTATCGGTCGTTATGAAAATCCATGGGGGAAGGCCTTTGTCCAGCTGTAGATGTCATTTGGCTGAAACCTCACTCTATTTTAGTAACCTTTTGACGTGTATTTCCGTGGTTATTTGTATTTCCTATGCAACTAAACCACCATTTCACAATTCAGGCTACACTGGGGAAAGGCCTTTGTCCAGCTGTGGATGTCATTTGGCTGAAACCTCACTCTATTTTAGTAACCTTTTGACGTGTATTTCCGTGGTTATTTGTATTTCCTATGCAACTAAACCACCATTTCACAATTCAGGCTACACTGGGGAAAGGCCTTTGTCCAGCTGTGGATGTCATTTGGCTGAAACCTAAGTCTATTATAGTTACCTTTTGACGTGTATTTCCGTGACTATATTTATATTTCCTATGCAACTAAACCACCATTTCACAATTCAGGCTACAGTTTAAGTGGCCGTTTTCAAGCTGCTATTCTGAGGCCAGTTACTGTGATTTAGTAAAGAGAACAAACCACGGCGGTCACGCGATCCCGCGCACGCTATACGGTGAGAGTTGTGCTGCGTATCGATTGAGAGCAATTTGCCGATGGATCGATGACCGTGTCTCGATTGACATCCAAAGAGCAAGACTCGATGCACTACCAGAATGATCACTGTAAATGAAGAGACCTCACGCTTCCGTCAACTATCTATAACTAAGGGTGGGTTGCACCATCTTACTTTGACAGTAACTATGACGATAACTGGTGCTTTTTGTATGGAGTTTGACAAATTTTTGACGTTTGTCAAAGTTAAAGTAAGATGGTGTAACCAAGCCTAAGTCTCACAGTAAAGCCTCTTGGAGTGGTGGTGATGAAATTTCATTCTTCACTAACGTTTGTATACCTTTGGAGTCATCTGCCTTACATTTTGCAATGGAAAAATACAAGACGTTAAGTCCAACTGAACGTAAAATATTTAATTAGGTAGGTACGGTTCATCCAAATTCATATTTTTTCGTTTCGGGAAAGTATTTGCGTTTTTTATTTAACATTCTAGGAGTTTTCAGCTAAGGCTTTAACTTCCTTTGTGTGCTCTTTTTGGTAAACTTACGTTGTTTTAGAGTCAGATATTTCAAACTTAACGTAAGTAGGTACCTAAGTCTCTAACTGGTTGCATTTTAGTTGAGGCCTGAATTCTCATTCATTCACACATACGAGTATTTCTCTAGTTCTCTACTCCACAACTTGTAATACATAATAATTCGTGTCCAAAATTAACTGGTCCTCGGAACGAAATTCTTTTGATTCCGGTTATTTTCGCGCAACTTGCAATATAATTAGTTTCCTGGCGTCCTTCACACACAGTGTCGTGTCTCTGACAAGTTATTAATGATCTTTCATTTATTTCTATACTTTATACATCATTATAATTACAAGGTATTACGTAACAGTATGAGTAAATCTATTTAAGTACGAGTAAAATTGTGCTAATATTAATAGTATTTTGAATGTAACCTTCAGTGTGCTTACTATGAGTTTACGTTAGGTGTGCTCGCTAGCGACATTAAATGTATTACAGTGTACCTACCATGAGTTTACGTTAGGTGTGCTCGCTAGCGAAAACGTCAAAAATCTCTATGGAGATTTTGTTTCTTGAAAGTAGCCGCTAGGGGCGCTGCACAATATGTCATACAATTAATGTCATTTTTTTACGCAGTCGCTAGCGAGCATACGTAACGTAAACTCATGGTAAGCACACTGATTGTACAGCGCTCCTAGCGGCTAGTTTCAAGAACTAAAATCTTCAAAGATTTTTTTGACGTACTCGCTAGCGAGCACCCCTAACGTAAACTCACAGGTGTAGATGTAATATTTATTACTCACTGTGGAAAGATGTCATTTAAATGTTTTGTTAAACTAGAGAAACACGGGTCTCAAGTTCTCAACGCGACATTTATATAGGAGTTACATTAATACTCACATAAAAATGTCGCGATGAGACCCGTGTTTCTGTATTTTAGTTGAAATGGAACGCGAAACTATGAAATCAATGTTTGTTATGTTTATTAAGTTTTTTTTTTATGCATAACAATGCAGGTATTTGACCACAATCGCACCTGATGTTAGGTGGGTTGCGGTCTAGGATGGTACATATCTGCCCTGTAAGTGCCTATTCACTCTCACCTTGAAGAGGCCCGGATTATAGCTTTCGGGAAAGACAGGATTATAGTTTTCGGGAAGTTTAAACCACTACGCCTATTATTTTATGTATTAAAATGTTTGCTTCATAACACCTGTCACCTGTCGGTCAGCCACATCATAATTACACTGGCAACACTCGCCACACTAACAAACTTTAATGATGTGTAACAAGGAACACCGCGGGAACACACAAACTCCATTTACACAAGTTCATTAAAGTTTCAAACATTATGTGCTTACAAGACGGTGTTTAATTTAACTATTGTTAATTTATTAAGGTAAATGAAACATCGTAAAATTCGTCAATACGAAAACTGTATCATTAGTTTAGGATAACATCACGTAAGAATTAAAAACGAAATCGTTAGCCTCCTGTCCCATAAAAAAATGAACTCATTCCCTTAGTTTATTAATATCCTCTCGTTTCAGGCAAAGGACGTCCACCGTTGGATTTCCACTACGATCGGTCCTGAGCTGCCCGCATCCGGATATTGGATATCAGAGTTTCCCTACGTGATTGAATGAGAATAACCTAAGGAGATTCGTAGGAAAACCGAAGTAACCGACATAGCCTGCAAAATTTGACTTTGAAAAATCACAAACTTTAAAAAATTACTAATGTCAGTTAACCTTTCGTGATGCTTGTATTACTAGAGGGTTCACCACGAAAATCTAGCGGTGGGGTTCGAACCAGCGCGCTGGTAGGCTACAGCGTTCCTCGGATCTCGAGTCGGCCATCGTCGTCCGACACTGACGTTGGGCTATTATCGCCTTTTAGTAATAATATTTACATAGAATTGATAAGCTAATATTCCCTGTGTTCGCAAAGTTGAAAAAGTTTGCAACCCTCCGCCGTGTATCAGCCGGCCCCGCGACGAACAGGTGTTTTGCGGCAACTTGTTGCTCGCAACGTCGCGAGGATTGCCGATTGATGGCGCAATTATCATAACTTGGAGAGGGTAATTAATTACTTCACTTAGGCTGGTTGTATATCTATCTTTAACTTTAACAAACGTCAAATGACTGTCAAACTTCATACAAAAACACCGGTTATCGTTATAGTTACGGTCAAAGTCAGGTGGTGCAACTCAGCCTTAGGCTGGTTGTACCATCTTACTTTAACAAAGGTCAAAAGTCTGTCAAACTCTATACAAAAAACACCGGTTATGGTTATAGTCACGGTTAAAATAAGATGGTGCAACTCAGCCTTAATTTAAGCATTGCTGAGGCGTATTTGTCACTGGTATTGGTTGCTGAGGATAAATCATATTTCTTGAGAAGAAGCTTGTGATGTTCTTGTCTTCACTCAATTCTAAGAAAAATAATCTCTCAATAAACAAAATCAATGATAACAGGAATTCATGAATATCTTACATCCAAAATGTACTAACATCATTAATATTTTAACGATAATATTCAGGCCTACCTTGTTTCCCAGACTAAAATGCGTTTAGATAGCTGGATAGATAGATATTCTACGAGTTGGTAAGCAAGCTCCACCTAAAATTGGAAATAGAAGTGTCAAAGTCGGTTTGATATTCTGGAATCGTTGAAAACTAATTTTAGTGTTAACGTAAACTTACAAGGAAATCTAAGCACGATAGTGGAGGCAAATAAATTATTTATGAAAATAATAAAATAATAAAATTTTGTAACCACTACTAGAACTAAGTAGCTTTAATTTGAAGCCCTAACGTTGCAACGGCAACCATTGGGAAACTACCTACATATTTTCCCCTTCGAACCAACTGGCCAACTCATTCTTTAGACCAATGTTGATCTTCCTACTAATATTATAAATGCGAAAGGATTTGGATGTCTGGATGTCTAGACGTCTGGATGTCGGGATGTCTGGATGTCTGGATGTGTGGATGTTTGGATGTCTGGATGGATGTTTGTTGCTCTTTCAGGCAAAAACTACAGAACGGATCTGTGACAAACTAAATTTCACGCGGGTGAAGCCGCGGGCAAAAGCTAGTATGTTCATATTTGGCATTATGAAATTTGATTACAAGACGCAACATCAGCATTATGAGTAACATTTACATGCCACCATAGTCCGAGTCTACTTCTGTCAGTCACGTCACGTACCATTATTGGTCCTTTTCGTTGCTCAAACAATGAATCCCTTTTAGTCAAATCAGAACATTCACCGAACAAAAATACCCGGAATAATTTACGAGCGCAGATTGCTTAAGTGTCGTTGCCAATTCATGAGAGCAGGAACCGTTTCCATTCAACGAATATGGGACCGGTTAATTGAGGTGTAGGTAATTAAGAATAAGAATAGGAATAACTTTATTTGACACAAAAAGAAAATAAAAAGCAGAACAAAAGGACTTAAAACTATGCATGTGTGGCGAACTGGCGACATCTACGATACGCCACTACAAACGTGTACCAACAGATGGCGCTGTTACGACTGCACTATGGCACACTCCGCCGCTCATACAAACCTGCATCGCGGTGACGGAGTTTTCTACTCTGCCAAGTACATATAGACAAACCAAGATGGTGTAAATTGGACCTTGGTCCCCGAACATAACACCCGCTCGGAAGGAAGCACTAACATCTAGCTTCCTTATTGTGGTTGAGCATCATATCCCACACATGCATATTTTAATTGAATCATACGTTTTTAATTCGGAATTGTTATCCTTTTTGAAAAATAGGAGCGTTATTTTGTACTTTTCATGTAGGTCTATAAACTGAAAGCATTATTTTGTAACCAACCCATATGTTGTCCCAGAGTGGTGGTAGGGCTAGCTATATTTGGGACGTGCACAAGTGGCCTAGAAACGGCCTCGTTCGTTTCAGCCGAATGACGTCCACTGCTGGACAAAAGCTTCCCACATGGATTTCCACAACGACCGGTCCTGCGCCGCCAGCATCTAGGCGCGACCTTCACCAGATCGTCGGTCCACCTAGTGGGGGGCCTGCCACAAGAAAGGGCATAGGTACTGAATAAATGAGGTGATTTGAAAGTGCGAGTATTTTCATGAGCTAATTAACAAAATGAAATAATAAGAGAGAAACTGCCTTTTTTCCAGGGTGCTTATGGGATCACTCTGGGAAGCATATAATCTTACTTCCATATCAGTCACAATCCCGAAAATAATCATCTTGCTTTATTTATGGATTCTGTACATCCGATTAATATCCGGCTCGTGACTGTAAAGTGGAAACGCCCTTGCAGAGCGATGTTCGTGTAAGTTATTCACAAGGGTAAGTCCTGACAAGCCCGTGAAGCGTGTGATACGGTGATGCATCAATATTCAAATGTTTTGGTTGTTCACGGAGTTCCTGGTCTCATTTCCCATTTGGTTTTCAGCTCAGGGGTTGTTGTTTAAAACAGGTGCAACAACATACGTAATTGGCATCTTACCTAAGTTATTCACTGTAAAAACAAATGGAAACATATCATCATATTCTTCTCCACATTTTAAGAAATTTAGTAAGATTTTCAATTTGGTACGTACATTTTAAACTTTTGAAATAAGAGGCTGATAACGGCAACAGTTTTTGGCGCTCGAGCGCTCCTTGGTCTTTGCACTGGCTCACGTAAGCCAAACCAACCCAAGCAAAAAATATTGTATGATACATTTATGTATAGAGGCATATTTGCCTTCACCTTCTTTATTGCTGATTTTTCTCTTAATTGGGACCGGCTCCCCTAATCGCTTTCCTCCAGGTGCCCCTGACACTTTCTGAAACTTTCTGAGTCGCGTCGAGTTCATAAAAGTATATGCCAATTACAAGTTATTAAAAATCTATTAATTCTTAGAATTCGCATGCAATATTTGGATTCATAGAAACCAATAGAAACGTATGAAATAACGAAACCAAAAAACAATTAATTTACCTATAGGTAACAACTAACAATCCTTCCGTTTATGTAAGTAGGTATCAAGATCCGAGCGCTCTTCAATTTTTCAGATAGGAAAACCATTAAAAATGCTAGTCATAGGAATACCAAAGGGATTCGAATCAATATAATCACAGCAGACGAAGAAGACCTCTACAGAAAAACTGAACTTTTCTTAGGGTTTGTTTGTTATCATAAGATGAGAACCTCATAGGTAAAAGTGAAGAGCCAAAACACTCCACTCGCGTCAAAGTAAGTTGTCAACGAGAGCCGCACAGATGTCGCCACTCAGCGCCGATGAAAGGTCAGAGCGCGCGATGGCCGAGATATGCCGCATCACGACCTTTGTAGTGTAGCACAGAAACAACAGCCAACACCACAAAAGATAGAAACTATTATAGTGACAAATTCACAACATCATCACCACCAATTGCAGGACTTGATCTGGATATCCCACGCTGAGCACACTTCCACAATGTGAAAAAATATGCCTTGTAGTGATCAATTACTCTATCCATGGCAAGAGCTACAATGATCCTATTCGTCTGCAGGAACCGCTCTGTTCAAACCACGAAATAGCTGACAATAAAATTAAAGTAAAATGTTGAAATGACACAATTTAGGCGGTGCTACAGTGAAGAAACAAATTCTTTCACACCACCCGGAATGGAGAGTCATCCGAATTCCAAAGAAGAACACTTTATGACTGTTAACAGACCACAAAGTTTTTTGATTGCAATAAAAATTATTTAACTGGCTGTTCACCCCAGCTTAGATTCTAAGATCAGCGTCCCTCGATCTGGAGTGGCACCGAAATAAGAAGGAATTTATAGGGATCTATAAATTCCGCCGCCTTTTACCCGCAGGTACGACGCGTGATATTGAGAGCTTGTAAATTTCCTCCGCGCGGAGCAAACAGTAAAATGAGATCTCCTTTGGGGGGAAAAAATGTGAAAACCATTTGTGAAAATTGTTGGCCAGTAGTGAAATGATAATTAGAATGGAAGAACCTGGATGCGGGCAGCGCAGGACCGGTATTTATGGAAATTCTTGGGAGAGGCCTTTGTCCAGAAGTGGACGTCATTTGGCTGAAACGAACGAACGATTACTACCATATTTTTTAACAGAGAAAATATAAATAAATCATAATTTCAATGCTTAATTACGCAAGGCGCCACGGCACATGAAAGTTAAAATATTCATACACATGGGAAATCAGTGATGCAACGTATCACACGGTTTCTCGAAAATATTCTGATGTGTTGTGGGCTGTACAAACCTTAATTTTTTGTACTAAAATTATGTACACTCAGCTCAGCAATTCGGGAATTCCTTTAATCAACTTAAGGCTAACGCTACTCCCCAAATGAAACCTCTGAACCTGAGCCTAAACGACCTCCGGCACTCCGACAGCGCTTATTGCGCGGAAGTTTAGTCATTACCTCCGAACCGCGCCACTTCATTTGAGGCGATGACTGGAGAGCTTAGTTAGATCTTGGTGTGGTTGGTTTACCTTTTATAGTGATGGTGGTTCATTACTCATGCAGTTTACTTTTGGGTTAAGCGAAATTAAGGTATGGTTTGAAGGGTTTATAGAGATCATAATCTGCCCAGTAGTTTCACATCAATTCCTCTTACTTGACAGACGGTGTTGTTCGTTCGTTCTTTCATTTCTGCCAAACGACGTCCACTGCTGGACAAAGGCCTACCCCAAGGTTATCCACAATGAACGGTCCTGCGCTGCCTGCATCCAGGCTTTTCCCGCGAACTTTACCAGATCGTCGGTCCACCTATAAGGAGGCCTGTCCACACTACGTCATCCAGCCACTCGGTGTTGAATTGAAAATAAATATTTATACCTACGACAGCTCACTTAATACTATGTACCATTCTAACTAAATCTGAATAAATAAAGTAAGAAATTATGTTATTTAAATTTTTGGAATAAATCCATGTAATAAGATACAATAATGGTAAACAAATAATCTATCCTGAAAGTTGAATATTTAGAGTTGGCCTACTTTAACCCGGACGTAGCCTAAAAATAAAAAACAACTACCTAACACGCTTAATTTTTTTTTACTTCATCTGCCAATTTGGCCTTTTTGAGGTCCTCGGTATAGCGAGCTGGGGAATATAACTAAGTTTGCCTTGATGTAAACTCCTAAATCACTTTAACGTTTATACGTTGCCCTTTACTTACATGTTTCATTTTTTTTTATTCTTTTACCTATGTCTAAATAAATATTCCATATTTCGCGGGTCGCCCATGCGTTGGGTCGACCAAATCGAAACTGCACTCAATAATCCACTCCACGCTTTTGGTACAGAAGGGCTGAGGTACAGAAGGAATGGCGAGCGATACAGAAGGGTGGATTGAAGTTTGCCACCACATCAGAGGGTCGACCAACGCTCTGTAATAACAACGAAGTAAAAGTTATAAATGTATATGGCGGTAACTGATCTGCACCCGATGTTTAGGCTGGTTTTAGTGTCAAGCGGACCGTCCGGTGCGGACCCGCTCCGCACGGCCAATCTGTATGAACTTCTAGGGAGCGTTTTAGAGTAATGCGGTCCGGAGGAACCGCTCCGCTCCGTAGCAGTTCATACAAATCGGCTGTGCGGAGCGATCCGCACTGACAGTCCTCGTGACACTAAAACCAGCCTTAGTGTGTGACCCGGCTGTTGTGCCCGGCGTGGGCTCCGATCGCCATTACAATACCGGCGGGATCAGGCCGGCGGCTGACAACACTGACAAGGATCGGCGGGACGGCCAATTTAAACATTTCGGCTTCCAAACGTCGTCAAAGTTTCATAAACGGTTGAACTTTGATTAAATTATACTCGAAGAAACATCTAAATGCTGAAATAACCTCTTATAGATATTTATCTAACAAGAAAGCATCTGGTCTTTGTTGTTCTTGTCGTTTCACCACCAAAATATTGAAATTAAGCAATAATATACTAATAAAATGTTGGAATGCCACAACCAATTTGCAATAAAGGTACTTACAGAAAACAATGTCTTCACCAATTAATAGATTGGACAGAATCTAGATTTGCTAATACGCGAGTACTTACAAGAACATCATAAAAATGATGTTGCATTTTGTTGTTTGCAATTTCAATTGCCGACGCGATAAAAATCTGAATTTATAACTGGAATTAGACAAAAGTTATAGTAATTTTATAGTCATTGGGTAAGTTTTCAATTGAAAATTACTGACAAAAAACCTTCCAGCACTTCCATTTCACGTTGAATTTTCCAGCAGCATTCTAACGTAAGTGGCTCACTGGCTGTCGCGGCCGTCTGCGCATGATTGATCGCCGGAGGGATTTACATCCGAACTATTTATCACTCATCCACGAGGATTTGTCCGGTGCTGATTAGTGATGTGTTGAGAAGAAAGTACATTCTAGGGTCTAGGACACAATTTGAGATCTCTGAAAGGGTTATGGAAAATTTTAGAGGCAGAAATTTTTATTAAATATTATTAGAGATACTTGGTTTAAGACCCAGGAAAAAATCTTCCTGTGGCAGGAAATTTACGCGGTCGAAGCCACGGGCAAAAGCTTGTAGTACTTATCTAAATTATGAATAGTTGTATGTGTTTTGCATGTAGGTAATTTGGATTCATGTGGACTTGGCACCAACTGCGTCACAGTGCGCTGCCAAAGCACGCTCCAACACCGCTAATGATGATTTGTAACTGATAGCTACTGCTTTTGAATTAATTAAATTGATACTATGCAGCTCCTGTTACACACGAATATCTAGCATTATATGAAGCAATAACATCCATTAATTCTCACACACTTTAGCATTACAATATTTGTATAGACGGTGTCAAGTTGTCAACAAGCAATTTGGTGTTATCTTGGGTGAGACATAGTTATGGGTTCCCATGACCCGACACCGGACGATCGTAATGCGTTAGTCGCAGGACATCAGCCGGCGCGGCTTATCCCGGATACGACCGGCTCCGATACAAGGGGCAGTTCCACCAACAAGACGTAGGAAAAGCACGTAGGTACATCCACCACGATTTAATTAAATTAAAATCAAAATCAAAAAAATCAAAATCAAAAATATTTATTCAGTTTAGACTACAAGTGGCACTTATGACGAATTCCATATTACGAATTCCACGTTCCCTTACTGGTAATTACGCGTAATTCTCGAAGCCTGAAACTACGTGGTACCTACTAGGCTGCATGATAGTTGTTTTAAAACCAATTAAAAGTTCAGAGAAACATAGAATGAACACAGGTTATCCCAACCGACAACCTCCAGTTAATAACAAAGTAAGGCTGAATTCTATTCCACTAAATTAAACGCGAAAACTTATCACACTAATTACATCACATCACACTTCACACTAATATTATAAATGCGATTTTTGAGTGTGCGAGTGTGTATGTTTTTTACTTCTTCACGTCTAATATTTTTAATAAAAATTGGTATTGAGTTACCTGACATCCTGGATTAACACATAGGATACGTTTTGCCGCGGGTAACACCGTGGGTCACAGCTAGTAACACATCGTTCGTTTCAGCCAAATGACGTCCACTGCTGGACAAAGGCTTCCCAAGATTTTCCATAACGATCGGTCGTAGTAATACATAATATTTTTTTATTAAATTCAACTTAGTGAAACGGCTCCCTATTCCCGACCCGTCTCATGCAGGATTTACGCGTCTCCGACACCATAACTCCTAATGCATATGCTTTGCATAATCACCACGCGACTCAGGGCCGTATTCACATAAGAATAAGAACTAAAACAGACAGCGCTATGTAACGCGAACTGTGTCAGCTTTTATTGGCGGTTTAAACACGTCATAACACTGTTTATATGTTTTGAAAGTTAGTGAAATTGAAAGACGATATCTTATCACAAGTTTTATAAGCGGTAGAACCAGAGTAAATACAAATGAGTAGGTCATCTGGTCTTTCTTCATCTAATTCAAATTCTTTATAGCTCCTCCATACAAAGGTTTTTTACATGATCGACGTACACCTGTGTTCACAAACGATGCTTGCTTATGTGAAGCAGCCAATCGAATGCACAGCATTGAATAGAGTCTGTGATTGGTTCGTGTGTGGGGCCTGCCTGTGCGCCCACGCGCATTGTGAGACCTCATAGTAATGTTTGTGAATACGTACGTTAGACCCGTAACATGAACCCTAGGGTATTTTAACATGAGATCATTTCTAATACAATATCTAATAAATATTATAATCTACCAGTCTGCATTTTCTTTCATTAATAATGATAAAATGGAAATTTTTTTCCAAATGCATTTTTATCTCTGAATTGTTTAAAGCTGAGTTACACCACCTAACTTTAACGGTAACTGTTACGATAACCGGTGCTTTTTGTATACATATAGTTTGACAGATTTTTTACGTATGTCAAAATTAAAGTAAGTAAGCTGGTCAAACCCAGCTTCAAACAAAAAACAATATCAATTTTGAACGCGGGTGAATTATTACATGCCTTTTTTAACAAATGCCAAATGACTTTTCCGCCAAATTGAACGTTATTAGAGGCGGGAGCGAAGGGAACCAATTGTATTAAGCACACGCAGAGTGGGAGTACACACGAGCACACAAATTGGTTTATTTGATTGATTCCAAGCAATATTGCTTGCGAAAATTAAATATTTCATCATTATTTACAGGAAAGTAACTGAAGAAATTATTTGAAGTAGGTCATGTTGCGCAACTGTCGGTAAACTACATACCTATATCGATACAATTTATAGATTTTGTGTTCATCATTTCAGCCACAGGACGTCCACTGCTGAACTCCCTCCCTCCCCTCCCCCAATGATTTCCATAGTGGCCGATTGGAAGCGGCTTCCTACTACCTTTACGAGGTCGTCGGTCCACCTTGTGGGTGGACGTCTTACGTTAATATTAATAAATAGTGAATAATCTGTACTAGAGTTAAGACACACCTCTAACTTGTAGTGGTTTTTAAAATGTTACAAAGGCTATGTAATAAAGTTAGGCACATCTCTAATTTGTAGTCGTTATTAAAATGTTACAGTTAACATTTTTACTCTTTGTGAAAAAATGACAGTTATTACTTGAATGCCGTTCTTATTGTTTGGTCGTAAAACGAGACAGTACCACAGAGCCACATGTCATATTTATCAGCAAAAACTACGTAACAGTTGGCGTGGTACAGTCGAGTGCAAAAACATGTATCTATCACTGAAAGTTTCCGGTGATTTGGCGGTGACGGCCGAACGGGGAATGGACGGGAAAACGAAGACAATGCCATGTGTGGTGAGCCACAATAAATAGAATGAAGTACACTCGACTATAAAAAACCGGATGTGTTTAATAATAATGCAACGTGCTTGCTAAATACTTCAAAATGCATGTAAGATATAGTGACCACATAACTTGTTTTATTAATCTCNATAATCTCTCGAACTAACTATAAATAAGCACTTTGGAAGTTGTATTCTGTTAGCTATAAGGATTTTTAGAATAAATAAATAAATAACCAATATTATTCATATTACAGGTTTCGCAGTCCGAAGTCACTTTTGAAAGTAAATAAAGTTTACTTAATTTTTCATTCAGTTGTAAACCTTTGAGCTTTTAATTTCAAACAACGTAGCTTTTGTCATTTTACAAGCATTCGAAACCAAAACTCAATGTGTATCTAAGAAGCACGGTCTTCATCGGCTTTTAACGAAGATTCATCTTAGGTACTTTAAGATAGTCTCATAAGTTCTACTTAAATTGTTTTCATAATAGCACACTATTGCTCGTGCGACTGTACCTTGCAGCTAATCATATAGCGAGCGCGTGTTTGTCTCCGGCGACCCTTTGTTCGCTTCTTTTCCCGCTTTTTGCGGTCCGCTTCCGTGTATCATAAGCCTTATAAAAAGAAAAACATGCACTAACGAGTATCAATAGAGGTATTCATTCGTAATATGCTCAAAGGACTGCACGCTAATAAGATTCTACAATATTAAAATGCACAAAAAGCAACAAGGACTTACGTCGTGTATTTTTGAAGACATAATATTCAAAAAAATATGCTACTTTGATATCTACAGGAACAGAAATTAACTTGTGCCTCAAAAACACACTATCCTCCCAACCCAACCGACCAGTTTCAGAGCCAGTCTGAAAATCAGCGCTGAGCTTGTAGCTCAGCATTATGCTGAGACTGGTACCTTTTGCTTACCTATAAACTTGTAACATCATAAGGTTCATTTTTTTGTTTATAACTTTTTCTTTTTCTTTATTTCTGTGTAAGTAATTTATTTTTTAGTGTAGCAATAAAAAAATTTCATTTTCAAAATGGAACACTATCAATAGAATACCTATTGCAAATACCTAAATCGAATCTAAATAGAAAAGAAATACGATTGATACAAATAAGAAAATCAACAGTTATGACCGTTTGTCGGTCCTATCGAGGCACTGAGGCACTTAAGGCGATAGGTGAGGCAAAACTGCAAAATAGACCTCTCTTTGAATCCCTACTCCTCCGAAATGGGTGATCCAAACAAGAAAAAAAATATGTGTGAGATGTATAATACTTTAAACTAAAAAATTGTTGTTCGTTTTTTTTGTTACAACTATTAGTTTTGACAGAAAAAAATCTTAACTTTCTTCTAATTTCACCAAAGAAATTTCCTACTGCTCCTAAACGGCTAAAGCGATTTTAATGATTCTTTCACCAAATGATAGAAAATTTTATGATCTAAAAAATTGTTGTTCATTTTTTTTCAAAAATCATGTATTACGTGTCACACATTCAAAATACCCTGTAATTTCCACACGCGGGCCGCGCGATTGCGGGAGCTCAGTCTTTCACTAGCGTTCGCACGGGGAGGCTGTGTCGCATTTCGGCCCGCTCCGCTCCTTTGTTTTTCTATAAAGAATTTATAGCGCAGATGGTACACTCGGTACTCAAAGTAGTTCGGCGGCTGAATTAGTGATCTGAGTACGTCATTTTAAATAAGTATAGGCATTATAAAATTTTTAACATAATTTAAATACATAGATACACAAGATGCTAATAATCTATTTTTCTACGTTTATTTGTCTGATTATTTATCTATTTATTTCTAGATTTATATAAACTTCGGGACGAGATAATTTTTTTTCTTATGTAGGTATTAGTAGGTACCTAATAATAATAAAACAACGCACTTAGAAAAAGGAAAGACAACAAAAAATACATAGAAACAATTATTTAAATTCTGTAATTAGCAAAAACGTATTTTATCAATTTCTTGGAAATGTGATTGGGTGATGTGATTGACATCACTTTTGTACATTTTGCGTTTCGATTGGTAATTTTATTTATAAGGTACCCCGTTGGTCAATTGGTGTTATAGGTATGAGTTTTTTTATCTCATTGGCCCCACAAAAAATTGGAATTATTCCTAGGGAATTTTCGATTCATCTAGCTCAATCGTCTCGTCGCGAATAAGGTTAGGTAAATTAAATTGATACCACCTATTTCGATCCCTGATAATAATATAAAATATACAGGAGTTTAGTAGAACGTTAGACAAACTTCGTAAGTAAGGTCATTTTGAATACAAGTTCGCCCATTTGACCCTAAATGAGCTACTTTTTTATTGATATTTATGATTTATTTATTATTTTTCGATTTTTTTCTCGCGTGTTTTCAACCGATTTTTTTATTCGGTATGAACATCCAATATGTCTTGGTCGGGTAGCTAATTACGAGCCGCCAAAGTCGGCAATCTTTTCTGATCTTTTCATTGCTTTTTTATGTGATTTATTTCAAAATCAAATCAAAAATAATAACCGCATAGAAAAAAAAGGATTTTTGTATACGGCTTGATTTTTCGGCTGCCGTGATCACAAGCAGACTGGCAGTTGGCGGAATCCTCCGTTCGGGTGGGCTTTAATATTTTAAACTACCCACACACGGTATTCGTATTCGTACTTGACATGTAACTCATATAAAAATGTCGCTCAATCCGTGTTTATCTATTTTAGTTGAAATAGAACGCTAAACGAAAATCTTATATTTCACCATAACTATCAGGATTATAATAGCCAAATGTGTAAATCAAAAAATTCCTCGATTTTACCAAAAAATAATAACAGAGAAAGTAAAGTCAAAAATTGTATTCAATGATCAAAAATATTTTATTCAATGTTGACCAATATTTTGAATACCTGCACAGACAGACATTTACATTCAGGTAGGTATTCGTACACACACTTAAAAACGTTTAGAAGCTCACTTAGACGCACGAATATCGTCAGCCTAACTTTCAAACTGACCTGTCCCTTTGAGCAAACTTTACAAGAGGAAATAATTGTTTATTTTTCATTGTTATGGTACCAATTGAAGTATAATGATGTACTAATTGAAATATAATCATTATATTTCAATAATTTAATTTTGTTTTAGTTTCAAGATTATGCTGACGAGAATTATTATTATTTTTTTTAATTCTGTTTTGAAACAAAATAAGCACCGCAATGTTTTTCGATCTGCGTAAATTAAAATCGAGTCAACATTCCCGTAGGCAGTTATGTTAGAATTGGCAGCGCTTCGCATCTGTATTCTGAGCGCTCTTTGATATCGGGCAGAAGCGCGGGCGCGCGGCGGGAGGCGCGTTGTCTCGCTCTAATGCTCAAGGTCGTCCGGCCATGTAATCGCCTTAAAGGTTTTTCAAATTAGACCTTTGGAGCAGGACGTCAACTTTACAAAACGCCTGTTTTACCTTTATCATAGGTACCGCCATAGTAAGTAAAGTGGCTATGTGGGTCGCGCAGCATCTTGAAAGGTAAAACTTTTTAAAATTCTAATATCCGTAACCGAAATTATCCGAAACTTTCAGATAATCCAAAATGATTTACTATCCGTAACCGTATCCATAACCGAAACTTTATATTCATAGCATCCCTGATTTTTATTCCAACGCAGTGTCATACTGTTTCCGTATGCAGTCCTACAAACGAACCACTAATGTCCAAATCAAAACGTTTAATTTGAAAGAGCCCATAGTCATCCGAGTAACTAAACCGCACACAATCGAGGTAAAATAATTAGTTATTTATTCTTCGAGGCGAAAAACAGAGCACGTAGCACAAACACTCGCGCTTAACGAGCGCTGAGGTCACGCAGCTCAATTTGGGCGGCTTTGGCGGGCTAGGGCGGGTCACATACGGGACTCAGGGCGGGGCGAGAAGAGAAGCGACAGCGGACGAATGTTTGAAGCGCACATAGGATACATTAGTTACGTGCGTGATGCGTTAACTTTAGCGCGAGCCCAGTGGCCAATTCACGTATTTTGACACAGTCAAAATCTCGTTGACGTTTAGAAGTCGTCCTATTGAAAAACAGTTCTAAATCCGTATTCACAAGGGTCATTTCGATAGAACGATTACTCGATAGGATCG
Organism: Ostrinia furnacalis; assembly: GCF_004193835.3. Taxonomy (NCBI): domain Eukaryota; kingdom Metazoa; phylum Arthropoda; class Insecta; order Lepidoptera; family Crambidae; genus Ostrinia; species Ostrinia furnacalis. Next base: position 175,203 of record NW_021133289.1, read on the forward strand.
CAACTCAGCTATTTGTTGTCGTTGAAGTTTTGTTACGTGAATAAGGCTACAGAGCTCACACAACTAAAAACTAGACCAAATGTCATGAAGTATTCATAGGATATTACGTTTTCAGTCACATGCATGATGCGTCACCGCATCGCACATTTCCTATCGTTACGTACAACTCTATGACTATCAAACCACGAGTGAAGGGGCATCTTCTGGTCAAGCTTGTGCCACCAAAAATCGCATTATTTACATAACGTTTTTAGGATTTAAAGAAACGTAAGTAGTATGTGCTGGTACATAACAGTGTCACGTGGTGTCACTATATTTTTCAGAAGCCACGATAGCCGAACGGTGAAGGGATCGGACTGGCCGACTCATGATCCGGGGAACGCGGGTTCGATCCCCGCCGCCGCTCGACTATTGTGGTGAGCTCACTCGTGATACAAACATACCTATTTAGCTTAGTACGAGGGGCTAACGGGACTATTAGTAATTTGTGTAATAACAAATCACTAATAAATCTTTACAAAAGAAATACAATAATTAACTTTAAAAAAAAATAAAACCGACTTCAAATGCGTGAACACAAAAAAACTAAAAATTAAAAATATTGCGTATAAAAAAGTTCATCCCCAATTTTCCACCCTTGGGGGTTGTTTTTTCTATTATTAAATTTAAATGGGACCACCCTTGAGGTATTACCTATACGCCGAAAAAATATTTGTTCAAATCGGTTCATAATTGGCGGAGTTATCGCGTAACAAACATAGAAAAAAAAACATACGGGTCGAATTGAGAACCTCCTCCTTTTTTGAAGTCGGTTGAAAATAGTTTGCACATGTTGATATTTCATTGACCACAAATCGCGCTAAAAACGCTCCGCGCCCCGCTCCGCCTGTGCGCGTGCGAGGCCGGCCTTATCCGCCGCAATCAGGATGTTATCACTGCGACGCCCTGGGCTCGGGCGGGCGGATTACTTGGCTTCGTGCTCGAGCGAAAATTATTTTACCAATTATTTCATCGGTAGGACATGGTTAATTTAACCTACCTACGAATATAACACCATCTTATCTAAGTCTGTCGCCATAACAACAATGTGAACAACATTGTTGTGTTCCGGGCAGTTAGAGGTAAGATAGCCAGTTCCTCCGTGGTTGAGGATTCCGGGTGAAGCTCGCTTCCACCTTCGGCCTGATCGTCACTTACTATCAGGTCATCAGGTGAGATACAGGCCAAGAGCTTCTGCGTTGTAGATAAAATAATGATAATAAGAATTGTCCGGAGGTTCCTCAGCCTGTGACCCTGACCACCGGTAGCTTGGGCCCTGCTCCGCTGCCGGCGGATAAACTAGTTTTAAGGTTTTTTTTATAATGTATTTCTATTTTATTTTTTTAATTTACATTGTAAGAAAAATATTTAAAAGTAAAAAAGAAATTTAATATGAATAAAGAAATAATAATAAATTCTTTATTGACATAAAGTCTTTAAAAAAAAAGTGTCGTTTAAATAAATCTGTTTAAAATTACTACCTTCACTACAAGCAACACTTTTCTATTTCAACCTGAAGATACCTAGTTACAGCGCCATATTTAATTTGCCTACGTAAATAATAAAATTTAACTCCAGATAACGTTTTGACACATCATAAATGGTAACCCACACAAATATTAATTATTGCCATAACCGACATTTATAACGTGAAGTGTAAAGTTTTTACGAGACTGAAGACTGCGACAAAAAATTATATGAACATAAACAAAACATTTTACACCCTTCGTAGCTAATTTCTTATAACGAAACGAAACGCAAGCATTCTACTTTCTTTTCATAGAAGCCTTAAAATGTCGCAAACACAAAGGTTAACACACAAATTAAAGCCGCAAAAGGCCACCTCTGCTGAAGAAAGCTTGCCTAGGTAGGTATAACCGGTCGATGAAAAATAAGATATAAATATATCTACCTTTAGGAAAACCGAATTACTTACATTAAAGTTCCAGTCCGATCTAAGGTTGACACGATTATCTGAAAATAGAGAAAAATAATCTTTTATGAAACATTAAATCAAAATCAAAAATATTTATTCAGTTTAGACCACAAGTGGCACTTATGAACGTCAAAATATAGTAAATAATAAAAAAGAAAAGGTAGCCCTTATGGGGCACTTTACATGTCTCCTTATCTTTTGGGCCCTACCAGCGCTTCGAGACAAACATATGGCAAGTGCTGAGAAGAAACGCCGGAACAAACTCCAGTCACCACTATTTGCCAGAAATATCTAACGGTAAGAATAACCAAATTCAAGTACATCAAATATGTGCAGACTGAACTGACCACGAATCCTTGTCATCAATATAGTCTGGAACCTTGTGGACATAAGGATAACAACATTATAAAAAAATATTGATACTTTAAGTAGGTAACTATAACAGTAGTCCTATTATTAATTATATGTAATTTACCTCGAACAGTTGTAACAGTATAGATACTTAAGACTATTATTTAACAAAACTCTACCATTAAATATTCAAGCGCTTAATTGTACCTTTCAGCGTGTTTATTGTACTGGCAGAGATTATGTCACAGATTAGTTCATATTTATAACATTCACCTAAAGCCTTGCCTAAAGCACATTTAATTTTTCTTTAAATAAAGCTTTTGTGAGAACTCGGTGACGGTCACCGGCTAAGGTCAAAATCGAGATTTTCCCAAACTAGGCAAAACCTGAAAGTAGACTAGAAACATGTTAATAAATGAAGCAAACTGAAATAATACATTATAACACAGGTACAAATTATGCGTGCTCATCATACTAACATTAGTATCTTTCAGGTTTCAAACCGCAAACTGTATTTGCAGGCTATCAATTTGCTGCCGTTGTTACAATAAGATGTCGGCTTCAGAACATTGTTTACTAATTACTGTCTAGGAACTAACTAGATAACAATTACACTAAAGTTTGTCCGTAACTTAAAGCTATAGAAAAATATAAAGATAAAGTATAAACTTTGAGCTTTGCGCGTGAAGCAGAATATTTATGTATCCCTAACGCATTTAAAGTCCAATTTGAATCTACAAATCTATTCCTAATCTAAAGAGAACGTCTATGAATTCAGCATTGCATAAGAATCCAAAAATACATATACCTACGTGTGTGTACATTGGTCTAGTTCGCTCAGTATAAAAACTTGTAGCATTTAGCTCATATTTTTGTAGATACTGATATTTATGTGCATTTGTGCATAGATAGATGCATTTGTGATTGGAAATAAATATCATCTTTTACTTGCTGTTTATGTACAGGTTAAAGTTTTCAGTTAATACATAAATATCAACTTTTTGACTGAGTTTGCATCTCGGTGATAATTCTTCTTAAAGGAAGTAGCAAAAGTTTTGGTTTTCTCGCTAAGTAGTTCTATACCAAAGTTCGTAAGCATAGGGCTTAAGCTCTACATTTAACTAAGGCCTACATAATACTAAGCTTCCGTACTCCACTAATGCCAATTAAATCCCATTGCGTATAAATCAGTTATGCGGCTGAAGTACTTACTTAGTAGCTCAGGAGATAAGGTAGGCTTTAGCTTGCATTAATTACTTTATCAATTTGTAAAGGCACATGCAAGATAGTCAAAATCGTTTTATCCCAAGGGATATCTTATACACTCGACGTCAAATAAATCGCACCTTCCGCGACAAGCATTTTCAAACGTATGCATACCCACTTCCCACCAATATTGGTACCATTTAAAAGCCTAGTTCTAACCTTCATTTCATTAAAGGAAAGGTTTTTACCCCAAAAATGTGTCTTTAGTAGGATCCAGAGTCACTTCTTAAAAAAATAGGTAGTTACGCTAGAGCCAACTGTTATGGCTATAAAACTGTTAAGTTGGGTTTAATTGCTATCCATCTGCTAAAGAGGACACGTGAAATCATTATTTGGTTTTATAACCATAAAAAATGGTCTAATTGATCCCATAAAGTGAGGTATTTTTTCAAGTCACATTTATGGTATATGTTAATCATTTATTAAGAAATTAAATGTGTTTTTCTTTGAGGATATTTATTGGGCTTTCAAATAACACCAATATTGTTGGGGTACCATGATTGTGTCAGAAGAAAATCGTTAAAGTTCGCGTCGCGGAAGGTGCGGTTTATTTGATGTTGAGTATAGTTATATTATAAGGGCACAATTTAGTAATCTTATGCCCGTTTTCACCATCAATCCCTAATTTTTAAGTGACCCCTATAACAACAAAATTCCTGTTATTTGTTACTATAAGGGTCACTTAAAAATTAGGGATTAATGGTGAAAACGGGCATTACTAGACTAAGGCTGGGTTGTACCATCTTATTTTAACTTTGACAAACGTCAAAAATCTGTCGTACTCCATACAAAAACACCTGTTATAGTTACAAATACGATTAAAATGAAGGTGGTGCAACTGAGGCTTGTCGATACAAATTTAGTATTTTCTGCATTGTCACTGTTATAATTATGCAAATTATCATGCGTAATATTGCCAGTAATAGTAATATCAAAATATTGACACGGGGTTTCAGGGTAATTTAGACTTAACCGCGAAAATTACTTCCCAGTTAGCAGCGTTAAACATACCGAAAACAATTATACCAGAGTACATTATTTATTAACTAAGTTGTCTAGACAAAACTACCGCCAGTCAAGTGGTTGGTTCCAAAACTTGTAAGTCGGCGATTTATGCAGGGTTTATTTTAACTGCTTTGAATTATTAATGTGGAGAAAAGACATGCTTTTTGTAAGTTTTGTTCTTTTGTTGCATACCTATTTTATGTTCAAAGGGTCTAGTTATTTTGTTAGGAGGTTGGAAGGTACATAAACCACTTACTACTTAATAAATAAGAGGCCTAAAGTTACACTATATGAATTAATTGCTTGTCACGTTCAATATACATTCAGTAGCGGCGTAAGGGGGGGGGCGGTGGGGGCGGTCCGCCCCGGGTGCCAAGCATCAGGGGGTGACACAAGTCGCGCAGATTAGTACTCACTGGCACATCTGCATGGCAAATCTGATACGGGGGGGTGGCGGGTGCGGTTGTCTTTCAATCTTCGAATCGGTAGGTANCGAAGCTCTGAACTCGTACTTTGTTGATTTGTGCTAAATATACAACAATCATGTTAATTAATACTTATGAAATAGTAAGTTGAATAATGTACCTTTTATTATATACCATGGACATTAGCAAAAACAAAAGAAAACTGTGTGTAAAATGGGATTGAAAAAAACTGGTCCAAATTAGCGGACTCTCCCTTATGTGCTGGTACATGACAGTGTCACGTGGTGTCACTATATTTTTCAGAAGCCACGATAGCCGAACGGTGAAGGGATCGGACTGGCCGACTCATGATCCGGGGAACGCGGGTTCGATCCCCGCCGCCGCTCGACTATTGTGGTGAGCTCACTCGTGATACAAACATACCTATTTAGCTTAGTACGAGGGGCTAACGGGACTATTAGTAATTTGTGTAATAACAAATCACTAATAAATCTTTATGAAAGAAATACAAAAATACTTTGCACATGTTGATATTTCATTGACAACAAATCGCGCTAAAAAAGCTCCGCGCCCCGCTCCGCCTGTGCGCGCGCGAGGCCTTATCCGCCACAATCAGGATGTTGTCACTGCGACGCCCTGGGCTTGGGCGGGCGGATTACTTGGCTTCGTGCTCGAGCGAAAATTATTTTACCAATTATTTCATCGGTAGGACATGGTTAATTTAACCTAAAGCCTGGTCCGTGAGCACGTAGAATCCCGTCCAATGTCCCCAAGCTACCCACCCATCCTAATCGCTCGCGCGTAATTATATTGCTGTCGCGACTGTGCGACGCGCGCCCGCAGTGAGTGTGCGAGCGCGATAGCAACATAATTACGTGCGAGCGACAAGGATGAACAGCTTGGGGTCATTGGACGGGATTCTACGTGCTCACGGACCAGGCTTTACCTACGAATATAACACCATCTTACCTAAGTCTGTCGCTGTTATGGAACAACAATGTTAACAGCATTGTTGTGTTCCGGCAATTGGAGGTAAGATAGCCAGTTCCTCCGTGGTTGAGGATTCCGGGTGAAGCTTGCTTCCACCTTCGGCTTGATCGTCACTTACCATCAGGTCATCAGGTGAGATACAGGCCAAGAGATTCCGCGTTGTAGATAAAAAAGTGTCGTTTAAATAAATCTGTTTAAAATTACTACTTTCACTACAAGCAACACTTTTCTATTTCAACCTGGAGATACCTAGTTACAGCGCCATATTTAATTTGCCTACGTAAATAATAAAATTTAACTTCAGATAACGTTTTGAAACGTCATAAATGGTAACCCACATAAAGGTTAATTATTGCCATAACCGACATTTATAACGTGAAGTGTAAAGTTTTTACGAGAGAGACTGCGACAAAAAATTATATGAACATAAACAAAACATTTTACACCCTTCGTAGCTAATTTCTTGTAACGAAACGAAACGCAAGCATTCTCCTTCCGTTTCATAGAAGCCTTAAAATGTCGCAAACACAAAGGTTAACACAGAAATTAAAGCCGCAAAAGGCCACCTCTGCTGAAGAAAGCTTGCCTAGGTAGGTATAACCGGTCGTTGAAAAATAAGATATAAATATATCTACCTTTAGGAAAACCGAATTACTTACATTAAAGTTCCAGTCCGATCGGAGGTTGACACGATCATCTGAAAATAGAGAAAAATAATATTTTATCAAACATTATAAAAAAAACTAGCGGCCGCCCGCGACTTCGTATGAGTGGATGCCGTTTTAACCCCTTAGGGGTGGAGTTTCGTAAAATCCTTTCTTAGCGGATGCCTACGTCATAACATCTACCTGCATGCCAAATTTCAGCCCAATCCGTCCAGGGGTTTGGGCTGTACGTTGATAGATCACTATGTCAGTCAGTCACCTTTGAGTTGTACCTATATATTTAGATATTGATACTTTAAGTAGATAACTATAACAGTAGTCCTATTTATTAACTACCGGTAATTTACCCTAAATATTTGTTACAGTTTCGATATGAAAACTAGTATTTATCACAGCTCTACACAATTAAATATTCAAGCGCTTAATTGTACCTTTCAGCGTGTTTATTGTACGGGTATAGATTATGTCACAGATTAGTTCATATTTATAACATTCACCTAAAGCCTTGCCTAAAGCACATTTAATTTTTCTTTAAATAAAGCTTTTGTGAGAACTCGGTGACGGTCACCGGCTAAGGTCAAAATCGAGATTTTCCCAAACTAGGCAAAACCTGAAAGTAGACTAGAAACAAGTTAATAAAGGAAGCAAACTGAAATAATACATTATAACACAGGTACAAATTATGCGTGCTCATCATACTAACATTAGTATCTTTCAGGATTCAAACCGCAAACTGTATTTGCAGGCCATCAATTTGCTGCCGTTGTTACAATAGGATGGCTTCAGAACATTGTTTGCAAATTACTATCTAGGAACTAACTAGATAACAATTACATAAAGTTTGTCCATAACTTAAAGCTGTATAAACTTGGAGCTTTGCGCGTGAAGCAGAATATTTAAGTATCCTTAACGCATTTGAAGTCCAATTAGAATCTACAAATCTACTTCTAAAGCAAACGCCCACGACTTCTGCAATTGCATACTAATCATTTGATCATCATCATCATTTCAGCCACAGGACGTCCACTCACCACTGCTGAACATAGGCCTCCCCCAATGACTTCCACATCGCACGGTTGGTAGCGGCTTGCATCCAGCGCCTTCCTGCTACCTCTATCAGGTTGTCGGTCCACCTTATGGGTGGACGTGCGTTTTCCAGTCCGCTCCAGTTTTCAGTAAATAAATGTCGACTTTTTGACACTGAGTTTGCATCTCGGTGATAATTCTTCTTAAAGGAAAAGGAAGTAGCAAAAGTTTTGATTTTCGCGCTAGTTCTATACTATTCGTTCGCGCAAGTTTGCCGGTCCGTGGAATGCGCGTCCCCTCCTCCAACCACGATTAAACGCATTCGTTAGTGATTAAACGCAATTAATGTGTCTTATTTTACGCAAATACACAAATTTTATCGATAATAATAAATGAAAAATATTTTAAATGTAGTTTGTTAGAGTTATAGACGCTTCCCTTCGAGTGACGTCATATCGCCAGCGGCAAACTTAAAGCGAACGGATAGTACGAAAGTTCGTATGCATGGGGCCTAAGCTCTACATTTAGCTAAGGCCTACATAACACTAAGCTTCCGGACTCCACTAATGCCAATTAAATCCCATTGCGTATAAATCAGTTATGCGGCTGAAGTACTTACTTAGTAGCTCAGGAGATAAGGTAGGCTTTAGCAAGCATTAATTACTTTATCAATTTGTATAGGCACATGCAAGATAGTCAAAGTCGTTTTATCCCAAGGGATATCTTATAGTTATTATGTTAACCCTTCATTTGGCAGTGATGCTTATAAGCAACAACCACTTTGAATATTTCTACAGCACCAAATAATAAGTTTTGTGCAAATCATTCGATTTTGTTACGAAGCTTAGTTCAGCAAAACACTAGTAAATCGGTCGTCGACTGAGTTTTGAGTGATTTCATATTCATATTTCTGTCAGACGCCAAGATGACGCGCAATGAGAATAACAAAGACGGAAGTTTTATGATTTTATACTATATTATCATCTGTAATTGTTTTTGTATTGTCTAAATTTTATTCATAATAAATCAAACTAATCATATAAAGCAATATTTGGCGTAGAAACTGTGTTTTCCAATATGTGACATGCTTCCGAACCTCGATGTTGCCTAGAAGCATCAGTGCCAAACATCTAACAAAATAGGTTAATCTTTTTGTTAATACAAAAGAGTGCCAATACCCAATAAATCAATCATGTATTACATGAATAATGTTATAGAGATGGTATACAATTACTTTTGATGCAATTATGGACCCTGTCGGGCACAGCATTTTAGGAGATAACCCTTCATTTGGCAGTGATGCTTTTAAGCAACAACCACTTTGAATATTTCTACAGCACCAAATAATAAGTTTTGTGCAAATCATTCGATTTTGTTACGAAGCTTAGTTCAGCAAAACACTAGTAAATCGGTTGTCGACTGAGTTTTGAGTGATTTCAAATTCATATTTCTGTCAGACGCCAAGATGACGCGCAATGAGAATAACAAAGACGGAAGTTTTATGATTTTATACTATTTTATCATCTCTAATTGTTTTTGTTTTGTCTAAATTTTATTCATAATAAATCAAACTAATCATATAAAGCAATATTTGGCGTAGAAACTGTGTTTTCTATTAAATGACATGCTTCCGAACCTCGATGTTGCCTAGAAGCATCAGTGCCAAACATCTAACAAAATAGGTTTATCTTTTTGTTAATACAAAAGAGTGTCAATACCCAATAAATCAATCATGTATTACATGAATAATGTTATATAGAGATGGTATACAATTACTTTTGATGCAATTATGGACCCTGTCGGGCACAGCATTTTAGGAGAGAGGAAGAATTTGCTGTCTGTCTCTGTGTTGTCTGTCTTCAAGCTTACACCGCTGAACTGATTTAAATGATATACCAGTTTCAGAAGCTAAAGAGAAAATAAAAAGCCAACCTTGGCTCGGCATATTTATCGTGAAGTATGATGACATGCGTCATCTATCAAATGTTGGAGAAAAAGGTCGTTGTCGACTTTGCGAAAATGGTCAAAAAATAGTTTAATGCATAAAATGTGAAATACGATTGATTTTTTAATGATTTTCATATAAAAAAAAAAATCTATAATATATCTCAATGTTATATTTAAGTACCCCTATTTGGCAATGTGGTAAATAAGCAACAATCGTTTTTCGCGAAAATACCAACCAAATATTTTTTTTATTATTTTTCTTAACTTTATTTGATAGTAACAATTAGGTCTAAATAGATTGTATTGAAAAAATCAAACAATTTGTGTCTTGCCAAATGAAGGGCTAATCCATATCTGTGCCCAAAACACAAAATAAATAGGACTCAAAATCATGGACCTATAAAAAAAGGCGGACGGAACTCGCGCTAACTGTGACGCAAAATTTTGGCGTTTGTCTATTGTGTGATTTTTTTTTTTTTTTTTTTAAATNCACTTTATTTGATAGTAACAATTAGGTCTAAATAGATTTTATTGAAAAAATCAAACAATTTGTGTCTTGCCAAATGAAGGGTTAAGAGAACAATTTAGTAATCTTACTGGACTAACTCTGGGTTGCACTATCCGACTTTTCGTCAAAATTCTGTCAAGCTCCATACAAAAACACCTGTGAGGGCTGAGTGCGAGTTAAAAAATGTATGAAAATGCTAGTTTTTGAACGTTTCCCGCTAGGGGCGCTGTGCAATCCGTCATAGTCATTAAATGTGAGCGCGGTTTGATGAAAACTCACACTCAGTCCTCTGTCATAGTAACATGAAGGTGGTACAACTGAGGCTTGTCGATACAGCTACCTATAGCATTTTCTGCATTGTCAATATTATAATTATGCAAATCATTAATTATCATGCGTAATACAGTAATAGTAATGTCAAAACATTGATACGGTGTTCCAGGATAATTTTAGACTTAACCACGAAAGTGACTTCCCTGGAAGCGTGAAACATACCGCTTATGACGAAAACAAATATACCAGAGTACATTATTTATGAACAAAGTTGTCCAGACAAATCTACCGCCAGTCGAGTGGTTAGTTCCAAAATTTTTAAGTCGGCGATTTATGCAGGGTTTATTTTAACTGCTTTGAATTATGAACGTGGAGAAAAGACATGATTTTTGTAAGTTTCTTTCTTTTGTTCCATACCTATTTTATGTTCAAAGGGTCTAGTTAGTTTGTTAGAAGGTTGGAAGGTACATAAACCACTTAGTACTTAATAAATAAGAGGCCTAAAGTTACACAATATTAATTAATTGCTTGTCACGTTCAATATACAAATTCAAATTGTGTTTATTGTGAAATCACAGGTACATAAGTCAGGTCATTAAAGGACATTGGGAACTTTAATATGAGAAAATTCCCCACGGCGGACAAAAATGAAACGTATTTTATTTCAAAGCTTTATACTTGTAGGTATATTCACTTAAAGCGCTATGTTGTGAGATATGGGAATTCTGAGATATGACGAGTCTAAGTTGAAAATATATTTGTCTAAAATGATTTGATATTTTTACTTTTTTACATTATGTTGTTTGGCATTGCAGAGTAACCAATAAAAGTAAATAAAATAATATAAATAAACAAAAAATATAAATAAAATAATATAAATAAATAAAATATTATAAATACTTAAATTAATACTAGACAACATCTCATATATTACTCCAACCCAAAATAAGTAGCTAAGGCATTTGTGTTATGGAAATCGGGAACGACGAACCACAACACACCCAAACCAGAGACAATGTGAAAAGATCGTTTTCTATATTGTCCCGACCGGGAATCGAACCCGGGACCTCAGGATTGGCCCGGCACACCTTGAAAACCGGTGTGTGCACCTCTCCGCCACGGAGGTCGTCAAAAATGTTACCTAAATGTAAAATAAAATAAAATATTAAAACTTCATTTTCTCAATATTCCCATATAAGAGAGAGAAAAAAAATGCACGGAAATTCATTGGATATTAGTATGTATCATCTGTGATAGGTTTCGTTTGTGTCCGCTACTTTTCGAAAAGTGGGGCAAAAAGTTCCCAATGTCATTTGTATGATAGATCAGCTGTGTTCCGCCGCATGGGCATACAATAATGGTACGATACAATTGATAGCTAGTAAAAATCTATGACACAATAAATGATACAATTCAAATACAAGTCAATTATTAATAATTATAAGTTAATTAAGTCATACAGAAAATGTCAGCAGAATACAATATTATGTCAGTCGGAGAGAAAAAAAAAACAATTTCATTAATAAATACTTAGAGGTACTCAAATTGTCACACAAATCATTATAAATTGTCAGAAAGATATTCATTTACAGAGTAGTAACCTTTATTTATTTATACATTTATCGGATCTAACGATGATGATGAGTTCAGGGCCAGGTTGAAGGCAAGAGAGCACGCGGTCGATCGCCAACCCGCTGGATAGACGCCATCACAAAGCCCACTGAGTCCACAATGGTTCAGTGTACTCGCGACGCCTCTAACCGTCAGAAATGGAAGCACATCAGGAAAGCTACCCTTGGAGATGACATCACCCCACCATGTACCTCGTCAGCGCAACCACGACCACTTTGACAAGAGTGCCCGACTAAGAAGAAAATGATGAATAAAAAATCGAATGGAAAGAAACGAAATAATATTGTGCCTGTTTATAAGACTCAATTCGCTTACGTCGCGGTCGCGGGTCCAACGCCGCTTTGTATGGAAACTGCGAATTGCTATCGTTTGGGCTCAATGGCTCGATATCAAAATACGTAACACCCAAGTGCTTTTGTTTCGCGCAGCCAATGTCTGGAAGATTATCGTTATGGTTATACAGGGTGTCCCAGAATGGGTGAATCAAACTGCTAGGGGAGGTAGCTCTACTAATGTACTATCCCAAAAAAATATGAAAAAAATTTTTGAGTTCGGATTTTTTTTTAATAAAGTGCTCTAAGCTCGAAATCTAGTCATTATTTTCAAAAGTATGTTTACAGATAAACGAAGCGAACATGTACAATTAATATTAGTAAGAAAAAAGTACAAATAAAATCCAAACGCAGCAATTATAGCCAGATACTTAGGCAAATCTGATTTATTTTTTACTTATTAAAAAAAAAATTGTTTCCTTATGCGCTTTATTTTTTTTTTTCATATTTTTAGGGTAATGTACTATATTGTACTATATTAGTAGAACTACCTCCCCTAGCAGTTTGATTCACCCATTCTGGGACACCCTGTATGGTGCCGTGATAATAAACGTGATTTTTCACAGTTTAAAGCCTTCATTATCGGAATACCAGGCAGCTACTACTCAATAGGTGTACGAGTATAATGTTGACCCTTATTCGATTAAAGAGATTAAGATACTGAGTCACATTACGTGCCTAGGATGGCACAAAAGGCCAAGCTAGAAGATGGACTAAAACCGTAGAAGATTTTTACATGGGGTTGTAGAGTGCGAAAGATTACTTGCAAGATCATCAACAGATATCATTTTAATTTTATAATAAGCAGGAATCAACCAGTTCGCTGAGGTTATTAACACTTACTTATGGTCAAGTAAAACTTTCATTAAGGCTGGGTTGCACCATCTTACTTTAACTTTAACAAGCGTCAAAAATCTGTCAAATTCCATACAAAAAACACCGGTTATCGTCATAGTTACCGTTAAAGTTAGGTGGTGCAACTCAGCCTAAACGTTTTGCAATTAAAATTGTTTAGAGAATTAATTCATTTAATATCCGTAATCCTTCTTTCAGAATCCTTTTTGATTTAATTATACTTTATAATACACACACTCTGATAGGATAATTAGAATCAAGCCACGTGATTGGATAATCATGATTATAATCAGCTGTAAATTGCTTTGAAGCCGCGGCAGCGAGCAAATATTCATTAAACGGTAACGCGAGCGGAGAGTTATGGAGAGTCGGGTTCGCTACCAAAATATTACGTTGACGCTGTAAAGTATCGCTTTTGTTTCAGTAGCAGCTTATTTAAAGGAGAAATCGTGACAGCATTGTTTGGATAGAAAAAATATTTCAGTCATTTCAGTCAATGGGCAAAGAGCGAACGGACTTCTCTACAAAAAATATTTGACTCATAAAATATTCAAATTCAAATTCAAAACGTTTATTTGCCAAAAACACAGTAATACAGGGTGACAATATAATGTAATATTCAGGGAATGTACCGTGTATCGTGAGTAGAGTCTTAGTTTAAAAGGATGCCAACGATTTAACCCTGTATAACATGGCATCTAGCTCAAACGAGTTTTAAAAATGTTGACCACGAGGGACGCTACACAAAGAATTATTATAATCTGTAGAATCTAATGTAACTGTTAACTACATATTTTATTTTACTAACATAAGTTTGAATTCTTACGCCGTCTATGCTGTAATTAATATTACGAACCGATGTAAAATATCTTATTCTCAGAAATAAATTAATTTGATTTGACTTCACTAACTCAATTAACACAAGCCGTCCTAGACGTCATCATTTATCGGCAAGTGCCAAACCAATTATGATCAACTACGTGTTTTGTAATAAATTAAGATTGCTTTTGGCTTCTAACCTTTTACGAGTAACGTAAAGTTACGTAAAAGCGTAAAATGTTATGTTTATTATACGTTGAGCATTTTGGGGAATATTGTATATTTAGATCCCACCAAAAACATTCTGTAAAAAACTAGCCAAGTCTCGATGGAGCTGCTTGTTTATCTCTAAAAAGTAATGAAATCTAGCCAAAGTCGTGCCAAGTCTATGGTTCCTTACTGCGATTTCTTTATTATTATAGTTAATGTTGTGTGACTTGGCCGTTGAACAATCTTTATTAAGATAATCATACATTATAAATACGCAGCTTTACTGAACCTACAACTGGTTATTGTTGAATCAACGTTTTCCAAGTGGCAATTTTCCATCGTCAGTGGGTAGCGGTTCAGGCGACTGATTGGTGCAATGGTGTCATGGAGCACCTGGTTTTGTCACCCTTCAACGGCCAAGTCACACAACATTAACTATAATAATAAAGAAATCGCAGTAAGGAACCATAGACTTGGCACGACTTTGTCTAGATTTCATTACTTTTTAGAGATAAACAAGCAGCTCCATCGAGACTTGGCCCGAGTGTACCATCTGCGCTATAAATTCTTTATAGAAAAACAAAGAAGCGGAGCGTGCCGATGTGCGACACAGCCTCCCCGTGCGAACGCTAGTGAAAGACTGAGCTCCCGCATTCGCGCGGCCCGCGTGTGGAAATTACAGGGTATTTTGAATGTATGACACGTAATACATTATTTTTGAAAAAAATTGAACAACAATTTTTTAGATAATTAAATTTTCTATCATTTGGTGAAAGAATCATTAAAATCGCTTCAGCCGTTTAGGAGGAGTAGGAAATTTCTTTGGTGAAATTAGAAGAAAGTTAAGAATTTTTTCTGTCAAAACTAATAATTGTAACAAAAAAAACGAACAACAATTTTTTAGTTTAAGATATTATACATCTCACACATATTTTTTTTTCTTGTTTGGATCATCCATTTAGGAGGAGTAGGGATTCAAAGAGAGGTCTATTTTGCAGTTTAGCCTCACCTATCGCCTTAATATTACGAACCGATGTAAAATATCTTATTCTCAGAAATAAAATATTAATTTAATTTGACTTCACTAAATCAATTAACATAAGCCGTCCTAGACGTCAACATTTATCGGCAAGTGCCAAACCAATTATTTTCAACCACGTGTTTTGTAAATAAAATAAGATTGCTTTTGGCTTCTAATAATTTACGAGTAGATACCTGACGTAAACTTACGTAAAATGTTATGTTTATTATACGTTGAGCATTTTGGGGAATATTGTATACTTAGATAGTTGTGAACTTGTGGGTTTAGATAGCAGCATGAGTCTGTACAACAATGTAGCATTCTAGTTATTGCTAATTCCACACCAGAACCTTACTGCCCTATTGGCCGTCAGTTCTGCATAATGTGCCCTGCCCTTTGCCACTTCAGCTTGCTAATCCGTCGGGCTATGTCAGCGACTTTAGTTCGTTTACGGGTTTCCTCATTTCTGATTCGATCTCGTAAAGAAACACCGAACATAACCATTGCTATAGCACTCTGTGCGACTTTGAGCTTCTTTGAGAGCCCGTGTAGTTCGTTCACGGGTCTCCTCATTTCCGATTCGATCTTGAAGAAACCTTGGTAAAGAAACATTACACAAGTAACTTAAGCGGACAGCATGCCCAGATGTCGTCACCACAGCTACGTGAGACTAACTGAAACAATGAATGCCAGCAATGAGTCCCCATAACTCACAAGCGCCTGACAGCGGCCTGCGGCCATAAACTACCCGGCGTTAGCGCCGTCACATCACGCACTGAACTGCATTTCACTGTTCTCGTATAGTAATTTAAGTACTAGGTACTCTAGCAGCGAGGTNAGCGAGGTTTTGGGCTGACACTGTATAGTAGTTTGTTGTCGACACGACAAGAAGAAGTAGGTACTGGGTGACAAATACTGATTGAATAATAATTACACATAAGTAGAATGTGCATATGGATTTAGTGATCCTTGCTTCAATCTTAACAAAAATCGAGGAAGGTTTAGTTAAAATATTTTAAAACATGACATTTAAAACTTTTTTCACTTCACCGTAATGTTTTAACATATTTTAACTAAAACTTTTCTCGATTTTTGTTAATATTAAAACAAGGATTACTCAATCCACATGCACGCACATCTAAGTAGAGCGTGACAAAACAACGCATGCGATCGGATTTTCCTGAGCTGAGATATAAAATAAACAGATTTTGTGTATAAATCAAAACGATATTTCGCACTAGAGAAATTTAAATTAAAGTTCAGATCAACTTTTGCCCGATGCTATAGTAATTTGGAGTCGTAAATTGCTTAGCAATAGAGTGTTTATTTGCTCAGCGCCGCCGCAAACACGCGGTAGAGCAAACTCAATCTCGCGCGCCGCAGGAGCCATCAGCGGTGGCACTCGTGAAAAATGTGGCTAATATCTATTCCGTTTGTTCGGATCCAATTGGATTTTTACGCACAAGACTATATTTGAGAAGTTGGTATTAATTCATGGCACATTATTTTGTATTTTCATACAATAAACGAGAAGACCGCGATCATGATTGAAAGACGCTAGCCGTGAAGACGAATCCTTACATAAGAACTTTCAGGGCTTACGCGTCATAATATCAATTACCTAACGATTAGTCACTGTAGAAGCAAAATGATCAATCATTTTGATTCATCAACAAGAATCTCAAAAATTTTTATCATCAATAGAATTTACTAATACTCGTACTCATAACTTAGATCACAGTCGAGAAAACAAGAAAAACATTACCCGTTTGTCCTCAAGGAAACTGTATGAATTGAATTCACTGGAGGAAATTGTGGAAGTTACACACCGCGTATCCACTGCACATCTCGGAGAAAACAGCCATCTTACATCTGGTGACTTATTTTTGTTGTTGGTAAGCTATGGCAATTCAGTTTAAGTCAGTTGTACTCAAATATCTTAGAAAGTAAATAGTTTTTTAATCCGAAATTGATGCATCGTCGTTATAAGCTCATCCGCAATAATAAATAGGTATCATAATCGTAATAGTCAACAGTACCAGCCACACTAAGTAGACGCAAGTTTGGTAAGTATTCATTGAGTGGTCCGTAAACATATTTGACCAGTCTTTTTCCTGAACTGCACAAACTGATGCCTATGCCTTAGAAAGATTTTCATTGAATAAATCGACTGGACACAAATTAAACACGGAACAGACATCTCCGAACAGAATAGCAGCAAATAAGAAAATAGATTGGAAACGGCAGCTGCCGCTACCTCTCGCTTTCATTATACAAGAGCGGAAGACATTAAGGCCGTCAGCCGTTACATTTCGAATTCCACTTTTTATCAGAACTGGTTTAACTTGCAAATGAGTCGGCTGATCTTGTTGCCCAATGGCAACGGTTGATACTTTGACTATCTTCTATTTGTCACGGACGCTGCGTAACATCTAGGTCACAGATTATGGAATAAGTTTGCGAATTTAGGTGACCCTGGGTGATGTATGAAGCTTTCAGGGGGATCTAAAACAGTCTAGTTTAAGTGATCTCACGTCTTATGGTCGTCTTATTTGTTGAGATAAGTTTATCTTTTCAAGCTGAATGTATTTTAAGAAAACTTTTTAAAACATTGCTAAAGAAGACAGTACAAGTATTTCGGCCGTGTTCACAAACGATGCTTGCTTAAGTGAAGCAGCAAATCGAACGCACAGTGTTGAATAGAGCTCTGTGAGCGGTTCGTGTGTCACCCTGTGTGTCCACGCGCACTGTGAGACCTCATAGTAATGTTTGTGAATACAGGCGTATCTCACAAATTTCAGATTTAGAAAGAAATTAAAATTACGTGGATAGGCGTGACTTTCTTTGACATTAGTCAAAATGTAGAAATATAATCAGAAAAGTTCAGCCATTACGAAAAAAGTCATTACGAAGTTGAATTGTTACGGCAGTCGCGAATTGACAGCATTCTTTTAGGCCGGCAATACACGGACAGCTCGAGCAGTTAGTCAGTGATCAACATACACGGACCGCTCTTGCAGTCAAGAGTCAACAGCTTGAAGCTGCCAGTGATAACTGCTCAAGCAGTTGGTATTAACTGCTCAACAAATCACAAGCGCGCGCGCCGTGGAATGAAGAAAGTGGGCGGAGGTAACTGCGCGAGAAGAGCTGTCGTCAGCTCGAGCAGTCAGTGTATGGCTGGCGACTGCTTGACCGCACGATGAAAATCCACCGTGCTGTCGACCGCCCGAATCAGTTGCAACTGCTCGAGCGGTTCGTGTATGTGCGTCCATAGAACTCTGCAGTTCACTGTGCAGTCGCAGCTTGAAGCTGTCGACCCTGACTGCTTCAAGCGGTCCGTGTATTGCCGGCCGAGTCTCATCTCGTCACCGTGACTCGCACTGGCTTCATATGGGAATACATTACACAAATAAATCTGTCTCGTAAAACAGTGTATCGAATAGACTATTAGAGAAAATAATATCGACAATGCTACATTATTTTTTGAAATACAGAAGCTATTACAGACATTACTAAAGACAAAAATTGGCACAAGTATTTCCTATTGTTCGGTGAAAAGCTTTTTTATTGCTGAAAATCTGAGTCGCGGGGTTCTGATTCTCATTACGTTCAATAAGGTTTCAGGGTAGATATCTTTTGTCACGATTTAAACACAAATGACAATGAAAATGATAAACCTACTATTTTTTGTCGCAGCTAGGCTCAGCTATCAATAAAATACAATACTTAATCAATGATTATTCTGATTGAGTATGAGTTAAATGTTTTATTATTTGCTATCCCAGCATATACATAAGTTTCGTCATTACTCGTATGTAAAATCAGTTAGTGTCACAACTAGCCGTAACAGTAAAATCCCAACTAATATTATAAATGCGAAAGTAACTCTGTCTGTCTGTCTGTCTGTCTGTCTGTCTGTCTGTTACGCTTTCCCGCTTAAACCTCGCAACCGATTTTGATGAAATTTGGCATAGAGATAGTTTGAGTCCCGGGAAAGAACATAGGATAGTTTTTATCCCGGTTTTTGAAACAGGGACGCGCGCGATAAAGTTTTTCTGTGACAGACAAAATTCCACGCGGGCGAAGCCGCGGGCGGAAAGCTAATAAATAAATAAAGATGTAAAACATATCGCCCCCTAAAAGATACTGCACTTCCTAATGGGTGCAGGACTCGGAGGCGAACTGTAAGGAAAACAGCGGCGATCACAATAGATCGATAACGGTCGCAGTGATACTAGGACTTTATTGAACTAGAATAGCCGCTCAACACAAATAAATAAAAAAAGTGTCACAAAGGAACACAACATTAAAATACATGCGTCATCAATTAATGTTTGGTGAAAACAAATTGAAGACTTAAGCCAAGTATTACTTCAGTTGCTTAGCTACCAAGATACTTAGCCACTAGCTAGCCTAAGGATCTAAACACCCAAATTGAATTAGCAATCTCGCGGGCAGCCGTCTCGCCGCCTCTAACTCAGTTACACGCAACCCACTTGGTGGAAGAGGCGCGCGCGGAATTGAAGGCGGTCTAATTACGAGCCTACGAGTTAGTTTGACCTACGATGAATGAATAAAGAATATAGAAAAAAGAAGAGCTAAGAAGCACTGTTGTTCAATTTGGAGATTGTAGAACGAATTAACTGACGGTTATAAAAGCTAACGATGAGAAACACCAAACTAAAGAAGCACTAAGATGGACATGGACTTAAGTTTACAAGCCATTGGCTGCACAAATTACTTTTAGGAAGTCTCAGTCAAAATCAAAATAACCGTTATATCCTTATCAACTACAAATAACATTAAAAGTCACCATATAAGCTCCAATATTAACGATAGCATTAACAGGTACCCTAGATAGAGATAAAACAAATGGGCGTGAAATAAGTTTGTCCTGTCCGTTGCAGCCTTGCACCGCCCCGACGCATTGTCTACCCGTGTCCCGCCGACAAACTTAATTAAGCGCGCCGAGAGCGGCGGCGGTTTGTCATGTTTAAAATTTGCTTCACCGAGGAGTTTTAATGTGCATCGCCAGTGGTAGCGGATTACTTGGGGAAGGATTAAAGTAGATCATAAACAAACTAATGTAAAACAATCGTGAAGATCGGGTGAATTTAATACAGCTAAGAAGACGACAGACTCACAAGCTTTTGATGTTCAAAATTGTGATAGAGTTATTTTCAATGTACAAGTTATTTAGCATTGTAAATAATAGAACATTAAAAGTATTCCATACACGGAACTAGTGAGTGAGAAGTAGTACCATGTGGAACTAGCTACATGAAATTACTGGGAATAGAGGTAATTAATAAAGACTTACTAAGTTACTCGATTACTAAAATCATGTAGACAGAAAATGTTCAAAGAATAAATCGTCTAAAATAATTAGTCAATAAATTAAGAAAACGCATTTTCCCGCTATATCTCAGGACACACCCTGCTGCCCGCCATTGAGTGGCAACTGGTGGTGACGATGTCTGACAAAGGTTTATCAAGCTGGGAGCAACTCGGCGGGAAACTTTCCGAGCCTGGGCGGTGTTGGCTTACTCAAATGAACTGATGCTAAGGGTAAGTGATATAGAGGATTTTGTCTTTTGTTTGTTTCCTTCACACAATGGCTATTGTAGTGGCCAAGGACTTAGAGCGCTTTCACATTTAGGTGACTTTAGCAGCGCGACAAACGCGTGACCAACGCGCTGCCGATAATTTCATACTATGTGACAGCGGACGCATGCCTTCACATTATAAAAACGCCGCTGCCGCGCTGCTGCGGCGCTTCTAACGCCCTAATGTGAAAGTGCTCTTAAAACGTGCCCAAACGAATATTTCGACAACCCAGAACAGACTGTCTTGGAGCCTCAGAACGAGGAGAGCCGACCCCAAATAATGGGAAAGAGCTAGGGCAAAGAAGAATGGGTATAGTATAAAAGGTAGATTGTAGTTGTATAGTTATAGGCGTAAAGGTTCTGGAATGGGGGCCGCGTACCGGAAAACGCAGCGTGGGACGTCCACCTACAAGGTGGACCGACGACATCGTAAAGGTAGCAGAGAAGCGTTGGACGCAGGCCGCTACCTATCGATCAACGTGGAAAGCATTAGGGTAGGCNGGGGAGGCCTATGTTCAGCAGTGGACGTTGTCTACTCACGGACATTGCCCGCGGGCGGCGTGACCGGAGGGAGCGGCGAGCGTTCGGCGAACGAACGAGCAATGTTCGGTTCGCGAGCGAACATCGAAGAAGACGATCCTGACGCACTCTCTTCAACGACTTTGCACAAAACGGTCTCGATAATATTGTAAATTTATACCGAATAGATAATTAATTTCATACAGTCCACTCTTTTCATTTATAAACTTCCACTACACTCACTATCGAAGTAACAGACGTCCTATGGCTGAAATGATGATGATGATGAGTTATAGGCGTATGCTGCTGTCTGAGATCTTAACTGATGCTGATTATTTAACTGGATTATTTCTGAACACTGGAGTGTTCATTAGTCTTCCAACTTTCAAGATACCTGAATGTAGTAAACTCCCATCGAGCTGTTATTCCGTTAGCCAGTGAAACGTCCAATTAATTGTGCGGAACTTGTAGCCCCCACCCCCCATGATCAGGTTAGGGCTCTTGTTCCGTGCTGCCAATGGTTCGGAAAGTTAACGCTAAGGTTGCAGGCACAGGCGAAACGTGGAGCGGAGCTGATTGGGAGCGAGAGCGTTTTGTTTTAACGGGGCTATTCCCACCACTGTAATTGGCAGGATTTTTAAGAGCTTACCAATAAAAATGGCTGGGTAAAGTTCGAATTGGTAACAGGGAAATATGAAGTAACTCTTTTGTAACTAGTAACGAAATTATAGTATCCAACCGATCATGGGAGAGTTTGAATCTTAAAAGCATATGACTATTTGTAAGAACTATTTATTAGTCTAAACAAATAAAGAAATTTTGACTTTGACTTTGACTAATTTTTGTTAGTACAAAATAGTTGATAGACAAAATGTATAAATACATACAAGATCGTCTGTTACACTAAGACCCATGAAATATAGGATAGGACAAATTAGTGCTTCCCCGTCGATAAATTAATGGCAGGAAGACAGATGGGATACACTACCGAATGACATCACAAAAGTTCACGTCATGACCGTGGCTTTGAGAAAAAGCTCTACTTTTAGAAGGCTTCTTAACGAGCCCGGATTTATCCGTTTGGCTTTCAGGAGTGATATATGTACCACTAAATCATCCGCCAGCGCCCCTTTAAATGTATCTGAATGTACAGAAAAATAGGCCCTTTCATGGCCCGGAATGTTGTAAATTCACGGAGATTATTTTAGAGACTCGCTTTGGAATGAAGTTAGAGATGAATGAAGTATGAATGATGTCAAAGCCATTTTCTCGTGATCATTTAAAATAAATCAAAATGTGGATCAAAATTCGCATGGGATTATAAATTAAGTACGTGCTACAATACTATGGTTATGGAAATACTACCCAGATCTTAGGAATATCAGTGATATTCGTCCCATTGAATTATTCTATTCTGACCGTGTGAGTATTGTAAAGTAGGTAAGTACCTACCTATGATCCTAATAATATCATTATAATGATAGTGTGAGTATAATATGAAACTAGATACATAGGATCCAGGTACTAAATAGGTTTTTTTTTATTCTGATTTGAGTGTTTCGCATTATTTTTTGTGAAGTAAGTTATTCCAGTCTAAGTTAATAAGACTTCCAGGAATAGTCTTACTTAAGCAGGACTTTGTCGGCACTAAAAAGGGTTCTTCCCTTATCTGCCTTTCGTCTAACTGGGTATACTCGGTATTCCCGGTGCTTTATGCGACGTTATCTGGATGTTATTGGGCGGCCGCGGCGAGCAATATCGCGCTCCAATAACTCGCGGCGCATTGCCGCGTAGTCCTGGAGATAGACGAGATGTTTGAGAAAATAATAGTTAATGTTGCTTATCTACAAATCCACACATTTAGTTTACTGTGAAAGTAGATAGAGTCGCTAGATATTTTTGTTCTTGCTTATTTTAATATGCAGGTGTTTTCCATACTGTAAATCCGGTTATTGTGTGTATATTGGAAACAATGGGGGTGATTTTACATGTACAAGAGAAAAATAACTCTCAGAATTCTCGAAATCGAAAATAACAATGAAGGCTCAAATCAATTCTTTTCTTTTTTTTATAGGAGAAGAATAATTTGGTAATGTCACGCTCTACAGACTCTCCACGTGCCTTTAAAAAAAAGTAGGCAAATAAAGGATTAATATTGAAGAGGTCACGCGGACCCGCGGGTGATCTGGCGCTACTCAACAATAGATGAATAAATGCCTCGATAAAGCTTAGCCCGTATTGTTCGGAAAAGAAATCACCAAAGGCTCTGCTTAAACTGCTCTGTTTGTTACTAACAAACTGAGTCCTGGTTTTTTGAATAAAGAATCATTTATTATATTATTATTATTAAAAATTACCAACTGAATTGAGAACCTCCTCCTTTTGTTTAAGTCGGTTAAAAAGAGTTAGCAATGCGCACGTGGAATGTCGACAACGTAGGGGAGGCACGTTAACCTACGTCTGGTTTCACGTAGGTGGAAAGGGGCTGAAGAAATAGGGCCATGTTCGTAATGCCTTCGCTTATTCCTCGAAGTATTATCCATTAATAAAACATTTTTAAAAATAGACACCTTATTCACCTCTATATTTATCATGACACACATCCGACAAACAACTTTTATTATGAAACCCAAACGCCCAAGTGAGCCATTTATCCACCTTCAATTTCGAAGAACTAGTTGCGTCCCCATTCTCGTGCTCCTCGGAAGCGCGCGGGCAATAATGTAGCGTCCTCGAACAAACTAGTTAACTGAAAGACTTCGCAACTCGCGCCATACCTTACTTCCGAAGTCCGAGTTTTTATTGGGCCCGTAAACTATTTGATACGCGTTCGCTAACGGCCGCGGCCCTGGATTCACTTTATTTTATTATCATACTTCAAGTGCTTAAAGAAAGCTTTCGAAAAAGTAATTCGATTGGAGTGAACTAATGAACCCTTTTTTTTTCTAAAAGTTTGTTAAGTACTTACCCAATTTATTTTTTATTTGAATGTGTAACTGACTGTTACATTTCCACTTATACCTACGAACACTATCAAAATTTATTTAATAAGGCTCTACTTATTTTAACGATATGGCACACATTATTGCGCATGTTTTCCAGTATTTTCTCAAATTGTTATGAGTACTTAACATACATTCAAGGTATTTCCTTCTTCAAGGTTACTTTCGCGATTATAACACCTAATGTGAGTATGGCTTAGGGACAGTATTCTATTACGCTGCTCAGCTAATCCCGCGTAAGTATCGAGTTGCTGGAAGTTACAGCCTTTCCAAAATCCGGTAAATCCCGAAGCCTGTTAACCGTTTATGATATTTACGTGTGACGCACTCTACACGCCGCTACTCTTTGTAGATACGTCCTAAAATATGCAATAGATTAAAATAGAGAAATATGGGTCTCAACGCCACATTTTTATATGAGTTACATATGTACTCACGGCTTGACATTTCGGCAGCTATGTACGAGTAACTCGTGTCGCGTAGAGACCCGTGTTTCTCTATTTTAGTTGAAATGGAACGCAAAAGTTTAATAATCTTTTATGCAATAGGTTCACAATATTAATCAAAATATTAATGTAATATGTATAGTGGTGATAAGTACATAATGTAAACTGTAACATTTTAACGAACTCAAACGCGAAATAATCGTCAAAAGAAATAAAGCGATGAAGCAGAAGGAGAAACTCAAAGAATCAGAAAATCACAATCGAATTGTCTTCCTTATCAGGCAAGTATGCGCGCAGATAATTTCCCTTCTTACTTTCTATTGGTAGGAAACTTGACACAGGCGATAATGTTTACCTCTCGGGCACAAAAGCGCTTATCCAACTATGAAGCACCAGTGTCCTTATCGCGGCAATTCGCGAGATCCTCTAGTTTGTAATTAACTCAAAGCCCAACTTGTATAGGGGCTAACAAACAAAGTCATTATCTTGATAAGATGTTCCCGAGGTACTTGCTGGTAGTTTTCCGTCGATTCCTAACATCTTATGCTTCCTCGTTTAGGCCCGGTTTCTATCAAGGCGGAGCAGAGCGGAGAGGAGCGGAGAAGAGTTTTGAATAACCAATCAGAGGCGGAATTGTGTAAAGCAATCGTAATCGTTTGACAGTTCATAACGTACGATAAAGTCAGTTAAACAAAGCGTTTGACAGAATAATCGTACGTTATGAACTGTCAAATGATTACGATTGCTTTACACAATTCCACCTCTGAGGCGGAATTGTGTAAAGCAATCGTAATCATTTTTTTTCACCTCCGATTTCATTATTTCTCCGCTTCGCGCGCGCCGCTCCGCCTTGGTGACAACCGAGCCTTACTTTTATGTGTGACCTATACTTAAGTATTGGCAATATTAATAAAAACAAGCTTTTGCCAAGGTCCAATCTATTTCTTGTACGAACACTCGCGTCCAGAGTTAAGCTCATAGCAGACTTATCAACTCGGAAAGGGATCAACATCGTATCGCCTTTCGCGAGCTGTCATCGGATTCCACGCGCTGTCAATTGCGAGGCGAGGCTTTTACATTACGGTGCGTTGCAGTGTGGAGTTTCATACAAAGAATATTGATAGCCTCGAGTTGATACGGTTACGATCCCTTTGCGGGTTGATAAATGTGCGGCGTCCTTTAAGGCGAAAAAGGTAAGAGACAGATTTCCTTTTTCATATAGGTCTAGAACTATGGATAGTAATATTGCTATGATGATGACGGCTTGAGAACCTCTGATCCAGGTCAGCAACTAGCACTACGCAGGTCTTGCTCGGGCCGTTCGTGCCTGGCCTTCATTTCTTTCGCCATAAACGCAGAGTTATTGGGCTCGCTGATTAATTAAAATACATTATGTTTTATTTATATGCTTTACTTAGGACCTGCCCACAGCTAGCTTTATGGGCAATTAGGGGTATTGCGTAAATAGAGCCAAGGTTTGTAAAGTATGCCCCAAAATTTTAATAGTGTAAGGTCAAAATAATCCTAGGCATTTTAATAGTTTACCTAGGAAACGGCTGACGTTGTAACCGAGTAGGTATTCTTCTAATGAATTTACTTCAAAGATATTTTGAATAGCAAAAGATTGTAACTTAATAGTCCACTAGTCTACTGCAGACAGTCATGACTGTCACTAACTTGTCACAGACAGCTTCTGACCAAAATTACATGGTAGAAGAAATCAGCCAACTTTATGTGCATACACTTGCAGTCAAAATCCAGTGAAATATTTCAGTTACATACTGCAGCTGAACCACTGCCCGCTCTGCCGAGAGCCGGTATCCTTGGGGTGCAACTGACAGGGTATTCCGGTCCACAAAATTAGGTTTTGCCTACACATAACTTTATATCCACGTACGGTGGTGAATATTGCATGCATGTACGAGTATAATCATCTAAGTTTGTTTTTTATTGAGCGTAATCTATTTTAAAAAATCCGGAGAAAAATGGTACTTTAGGTGTGTTTTGGCTCTTAAGTAAGTTTTTTTTTTAATTATAAGGGCTCTTTCACAATAACGACGTCTAATGTGCAGTACTAATTACTGCACATTAGTCGTCTGTTTGCAAGACCGCTCACGGTAAGTTTGCGGTCTTACAAGCACACGATTGACCTGTTCAAGCTGTCTAAAAGAGCCCTTATCAACTATCGTTATAAAGAGCGTTGATCGATCCCACGCGAATCTAAGAGGGTTATCACTCCGCCGACTCAGTCGCTTCGCTCGACAAGCACGTCGCGCCGGCGGACTCGGCGAACGGACGATATTCGCCGCACGTGACGCAAATATACAACACCGCAGCCCGCGATGGACAGCCAGCTTTGAATAATGACGTAGCCGAAAGTCAATGTTTAAAAATGTACACATCAACAACTAACGACAGACGTGACGTCATACGAAAAACAAAATTAAAAAGAATTTTCCAGGTTCAGAAATGTTGATCACTTTTTAGAAATAAAAAAAAAAACGCAACTAACTTTAAAACGTAAATGAAATTCCTAAATGTTACAGTGTTTATTTTATTTCTTCAAAAAGTTACGTTTATAATATCTTCATGCATTTTCCATAGATACATTCCAATTTTTTTAAAGTTTAAACTCTTAATAACTTGTCCGTTTCCATAAATTACCCGACTGTTTTGTTTTGCACTAAAAGTAATGTGTATTCCTTGTGTAGGTGGCAATAGATTCGGAAATCGCATAGCACTAGCCCTTTCCATGAAAAGGATGAACAAAATAAGTTCACACGAACAAAGAAGCCTCCTGGGAGACAAAAATAGATAGAGAACATAACATAAAGATGTTTCTAGGAAACTATCTAGACGTGACATATTTAGAAAATAAGGAAAACTTCTTTATAGTCTTCAGCACATCAGACTATGATATTTTATTGCAATACCGCTATTAGAAACTGTCAGTTTTTAGGTTGACCGACGATCGCTGAAGGTTGCAGGAAGTCTTGGATTTTTTTTTATGTGGCATGAGGCAAACGAGCAGACGGATCACCTGATGGTAAGTGATTACCGTCGACCATAGACACCCACAGACCCAGGGGCATTACAGGTGCGTTGCCGGCCTTTAAGGTGAAGATACGCTCTCTTCTTGAAAGCTTGCAGGTCGTATCCGTCCGGAAACACCGCCATGGATACGGTCAGCGCAGCATCAGTCGTCATGGAAATCTATGAGGGAGGCCTTTGTCCCGCAAATGGACGTCATTTCGCTGAAACAAAACGAAAATCCGCCATCCGTACGTACATAAAGCGAGCTTTCCTATCCACCTACCTTCCTAATTCCTAGTTCAACATGTTAAGTTGTGCATTTTTATATCCAACACGAAATCCCAAAATCTATTCCGAATTCTGCGTTTGTTTACAAGGATCCTCAAAGTGCGGTCTGCTAGCACTACAGAACTACTCCACGCCCCGATGAATAAACAAACGTACCCCAATGAAAAGCGAAGCAAACAGTGCGACGATTGTGTGGGACACGGCCTTCTTAATTGAAACCATCAATTCGTGGGCCCTCCTTTACGAGGAATTATGTATGGAAGCGGCAGAGGCACAGGTTGTGAAATCTTATTTCCAGGATTTAGCGAATACATTGCGCAAATAAATTTGCTGATCTCGTATACTGGCATTGATAAGAATTTAATGACACAGAGATAGGGACTGGAATTCGCTGCCTACTGCTCTCTTTCCCGAACACTATAATCCGTGACTTTTCAAGGCGAGAGTGAATAGGCACTTACAGGGCAGGTATGTACCATCCTAGCCTGCATTTCACTTAACACCAGGTGCGATTGCGGTCAAACACCTGCCTTATTATGCATAAAAAATGAAAGTTTAGAATAGTATCCGTGATCTCAACTTTATTCATTGACACGGGAACGTGGCGTGTGAAATGAGCAGCTAGCTTGAGTTAATAGGACCTTAACCTTTAAAGGACCAATTAGACATCCAACACGCACGAGTGACGCATGATCTTGATTTTAACATTTTAATGTCCCTAGAATAATTACTTTGCGTAGGAATTTAATTACACAATAAGATTATATGTAATCAGGTTACATACAAACCAAGACTAACAGACGCTTAGCTTAGGTAAAATAATTATTTAGTTTATTTTGAGAACACAAATCTAGGTTAATCGTGTATAACGTGCGAGCAGCCTAAGAATTCACACAATGTATACACTATTTATACACTAGCCCACTGTTACAAAAAGTTAAACTCTAGTTGAACTCTACTTTAAATCCCTTACTAATAAAACTTACACTCTCGTTGAACAGTGTTTTAAAGTGACGTTTAGTATGGAAATGTCATTTTAAAACAGTGTTCAACAACTGTGTAACTTTTTATTTATTTATTTATTAGGTACACCAACAAAGTCACATACATAATACAGTTCATACATTTTAACATGGTTTAACACATGATACGTATATGACCTCAATTACAGGTATACACAGCATTTCTTTTTACAATGTTAGGGTAATTATACACTAGTAAAAACAAAAATCAATTGAATAGAGTTTTTTTATTAGTAAGGAGGTTTTAGTTGGAAATGTGATTTTAAACCAGTGTTCATCCCAAGTTTAATTTTTTTGTAATTGGACCCTAGATGTTTTTAACTTGTTCTTATTTTATTCATTCATTTTTAGGGTTCCGTAGTCCTGACAAAAAACTATGTGTCTGTCTGTCTGTCCGAGGTTTTACTTGGAAGCTATTGGCACTAGGAAGCTGTAATTTTGTAGAGGTATGTATATTAATTACGCCGACAAAACGGTAAAATAAATTTTGAAAAAAAAATTCTTTTTAGTGTAGCTAGAACCCTACACTGCGCGTGACACGACACGCACTTGGCCAATTTTTAAGAAAGTAGATACATGACAATATTACGTGGCGTACAAGGAAAATAGATCCTGATATCTTATCTTTCTTTGTACCCTGTGCGTAAATAATGTAATCTGTTTGTTCCAGAGTGTCACTATCGGGCTACTTGAGATTCAAGAGCGGCGTCCAGTGTCGTAACTCGCCAGAGAGCGAATTACGACGAAGTATGTACGAGCGGCGCCAGTTCACCTCCAACGTGGCGCGTTTGGAATTTTTTTTTTAAAGATTATTACCAATTTCTATTGCCCAAATTACTAACAGTCCCATTAGCCCCTCGTGTTAAGCTAAATGAGCTTGTGTTACGAGTGGGCTCACCACAATAGTCGAGCGGCGGTGGGATTCGAACCCGCGTTCCTCGTATCTCGAGTCGGCCACTCCGACCCCTTCACCGTTCGGCTATCGTGGCTATAAATGTGTAACAAAAGCCTAAAATACTCTCTACGCCAAACTATTTGAGTATCAGTATTGATAAAAAGATGTAGTAACTGCACGCAGGAAGATTTAATGAAGGCTTAACTGACAACGCCACTCTTGTGGCGGAGTTTTGGGCTGACGCTGTGTAGGTTTGTTGTCGACACGACAAGAAAAAGAAGAAGAAAATGTAGTGCATTTTTTTTAAATAGAATGCTATTAGCCGTTCCTATCTCACGAGTGGTGAAAAAGTTTGTGCAATGAGTTGAACACTATAATGTAGAGAGAGAGTGCCTTTACAATACTATATTTGCTGTGTTTATTTGTTATGTAATAGAAGAAGCTGTGTTTAATTTGGGGCTTGCATTTTACTAAGTGATTTAATGTTTATAATTTTACTAGAATTCTTATGAACTTGCATGAACATGCATTGCATTCATCAGCGTGAACATTACTTTCAAATTACTTAAAAATCTACATTTACAAAAGGCACTCTACATGTTTTGCTATAGAAAGTTTTTAATTTATTTCTATAAAAGGATATGCAAGCGAGTCGCATAGACTTGTAAATACAAGCCGTGCTGCATGCGGTTAACATTAATTTATTAGCTCCGCCAAGAGGCGCGCTACCATTTGCTACAATACTACACTTGCTACAGTACCGCTACGATTGCTACGGTACGACTACGAGCTTGCTACGAAATTGCTGAAGCTTCTTATTCGAGAATGCTTTAGTCCATTAAGTTCGCCTTATGTTCAAATTGATTTGGCATTAAAGTTTAAATAAGTAAATTCCATTTGCGTAGAAATAACTACACTATTTGTTGTTGATTTCAAGAGAAGAAAGATAAGGAGACATGTAAAGTGCCCCATAAGGGCTACCTTTTCTTTATTTATTATTTACATTTTGACGTTCATAAGTGC
The DNA here is from genome assembly GCF_004193835.3 of Ostrinia furnacalis. NCBI lineage: Eukaryota > Metazoa > Arthropoda > Insecta > Lepidoptera > Crambidae > Ostrinia > Ostrinia furnacalis. Next base: position 206,337 of record NW_021133289.1, read on the forward strand.
CACTTGTGGTCTATACTGAATAAATATTTTTGATTTGATTTTGATAGATGTTTAATTTAGTTCACGGTCTCATTTTTACAGGAATACACACCTTAAATTAAATCCAATGCCTGGTAACATTCAATGACTAAGATGAGTATAGACTAGACCATTTCTATGTAATGTAACGATTTTATGAATGGTAAAATACAGGTAAAATGTAGGTACGACGTCTGTTTCTTGAAAGGGTAACCACTAGAACCTTTCATAGATGTTCTGGTACAAGTAAATGCTCTAGCTCCCTCCCTTTAGGCCCGATTTGACCAAACTTTTATGCGAGAATAACTCCTGGTATAACTAGCACATTGACAGTTTCAGTATGGGAAATATGTCAAATTGACAAGTTTTCAAATTCAAAACGTTTATTTGCTAAAAACACATTAATACAGTAATTATTCTGAGATTAATATTTACTCTTATTTGGTCGAATCCACCCTTAGACGAGCAGGCACATTTCCTCAAAGTAATATAGCAAGTACACTTACCCTTTATTCTTCTTCATTTTACTTCAGGATCTGAGAGAATCTGAAACAAATTCGCAGCGTAAAATAAAAGTAGATTAAATAAACAAGTAGAATAAGTAAATATGCACATTTTTCAAGGAGTTAATTCCGACGGTGAGTATAGACTAGAGCAATAGGCTAGATGACAAAATTTCAATTATTTGTCCGTCAGACAGATAATTAGAAAATATTAGACTCATATTTTTTATTTTCTTTCATAATTAAATAATAACAGTGCTACATCGAGTTGAAATGGTGCGATATGTCACGCTTGAGTAGAATTTTTACTCAAAAGTGACGTCACGCGACATATCAACTCAATATAACACTGTAATTATTCGATTATGAAAAAAATATGAGTCCAATATTTTGTAATTATCTGTCTGACGGACTAAATATAATTTCGATTTCATTACCCAGTCATCATCCCTCACCATTTCACGAACCAAACGTACAATGTTTTGTAACAACCTAATTGTACAAACCAACGAGAGTATTGGTGTAACATTTCGTCGAGTCTTTGGACGAGCACGGGCGATGCACATTTCTGTAAAGAGTGAAAGAAAAGTACAACGAAGTGTTACGGATAAATTTACACTCGCTGTGAGTATTATGGCGATCAGAGCGACGAGCATTCGCCAGAATGTTACCTTACATGAAAATGTTAATCTTCTTTTTTTCATGTCGACAACAAACCTACACAGTGTCAGCCCAAAACTCCGCCACAAGGGTGGCGTTGTCAGTAGCACTCATCAAATCCTCCTGACTCCTAATGATAAACCGAAAATGATAATAGAAACTGAATTTTAACTTGTATTGTACCATTCCTAAGAACGTTACATAGAAATGCTCTAGTGTATACTCACCTCGAGGTCGGCAACAGTTGTTGGCGAAGTCTCGACTGGGCGACGAAACAAACAACCAAATTACAAGTTGTTTCCCAAACGAGATGAATGGGGTGTTGAAAGCAGTACAACTTGTTTCGTTTTATTTTAGAAACATGTAATAAATAAAGCAAACAAAGCTTTTGATAAATGACGCCTGCCTAGTGCCTTGACTTTTTAATGACACCAACAACAGATGACAGTTGACAAATGATTTTTTTTAAATAAACAGAGAATCCTCTATTACGGAAAACACATATAATTTCTAGTTGAATAAATTAAAATAATCTGGAATACAAATATCTGATTTTGAAACTTTTATCCTGATTCGTGTCAGCTGAGATGGTTAGAGGGTACTATGAATATTACAAGATTGAAATCTTCTCCACCCCGAACTATGATATCCGTACTTTCAGCACTACCTCACTGTATGACAGTACTTATTATCACAGTGAGCGGGAGAGGCGGGTCTAAAGGCTCTTTCCACGGGCGAAATCATTTTTTGCACTTTACTATATTTTGCAGGTTACTGTATTTTGCAGGATCCATTTACACGAACATCCCATTTGCAGTGTCCCGCGAAATCCTGATCACTACGTGCTCCCTGATCTCTTTTGCAAATACTCGCACCACAAAAACCGTACCAGCAAAAAACGGGATCCTGCCGTGTGAACGAACACAAGTCCAGTTTTCCGGGATTCAATTACTTAATGCAGGATTCTGAAAAACTGGATTGCCGTGGGAAAGGGCCCTTAGTCTGTACTAAAGACGGGAATATTTTCGCCGGCTGATCACGCGTCACGGGCGGCTGCGCAACTTCTGATTAGATCAGCAATCGCGCTATTGTCCGGCGCTCGCCGAACACTAATCAACGGCCGAAAGTTACTATTCTCATTACGTTACTGCTTGTCTGAAAAGGAAGGAACAGACAAAAGAAAAATTAACAGCCTTTTTTTTCGGTTTGTACATAAGATTCGACTTGAAGCTTGAATTTTTTGTAGGCTTGTAGAGAGTTAAAATTAGTATATTTAGTCAACAAGTGAATGGCGTATTTAACGGTTTAATTACTATTGTTCTCGCACTAGTAATACGTACTTGTGAGTTTTAGTGGTTTGTTTAACACATTATTGTACATCTTTGTAACTAAGAAAGAGAGAGGCCTCCTAACTCAGCTATCATACTTAAAAGGAGACCCCAGCCACTTGAAACAACACGTAATCTTTAAAGATGCCCACTGAATAAACATTTTTTCATTTTTCATATTTGTTTATCGCAGTCAGTCATTGCATGGTCGTACTAAAAACAAACATAGACTATTAAAATTCATATAACGTTTTACTTTCTGAGGTTATCCCTATGCTTAAATGATAAGAATCAAGAATTCAAGACCAAAGTTCACTCGTGCTTGCTTTCAAGTTTTCATTACAGAGATGAGCTGTGATCTCTCACGCCACATCATGCAACCTGCACCTGAAGCACTAAAGTACCATTACACACACACTCACTGTGCACTCACACACGAACAACGAAGGTCGGGATATGACCTGGCTGTGTGCTCAGCGTCAGTAGGGCTCGGCAAATACTAATAACATGATATTAACAAACTTTTACGAGTTCCACCGTTTGCATTGTCGTCTTTCAGCTTCGTATCAGACTTGTCAGTCAATATTGGAACAAGTCTGGGTTTAATGTTGTTAAGGGAGGCCTATATCTGGAAAAGCTATAAGGAAATATTTTAGTTAAAACGACGCTACAGATCTGCTTAAAGTTTTAATTAACCAAGAGAAAAAAAGGAAAATAGAGACATTTTTTCTAATATTACGCAAAACAATAACCCCCTTACTAATAAAACTTAAACGCTCGGTGATCAGTGTTTTAAAGTGACGTTTAGTATGGAAATGTCATTTTAAAACAGTGATCAACAACTGTGTAACTTTTTATTAGTAAGGGGGTTAGTGACAAACAAAGCAAAGCTTGTTCCATGCTGCTAGATAACGCTAAATCACTAATTTAGCATGGATAGAATAAGCGGTGAAACTAAAAATCTATTAATGAGAAAAGTAATATGTACTAAAGCCTGGTCCGTGAGCACGTAGAATCCCGTCCAATGACCCCAAGCTCGCTCGCTCGCTCGCGCGTAATTATGTTGCTGTCGCGCTCGCACACTCACTGCGGGCGCGACAGCAACATAATGGACATGGCGCACAATTTTTGTTGAAGATGCCAAAAAAAACTACAANGGAACAAGTCTGGGTTTAATATCGTTAATAGGGGAGGCCTATTGTCTAGAAAAGCTACAAAAATATTTTAGTTAAAACGACGCTACAGATCTGCTTTAGTTTGAATTAACCAAGAGAAAGAGAGGAAAATAGAGTCATTTTTCCTCATATCACGCAAAAATTCAGTGCTAAACAAAGCAAAGCTTTGTTATTTGCTGCTAGATAACGCTAAATCACTTATGTAGCATGGATGGAATAATCGGGGAAACTAAAAATATATTAATACAATGCCAACATTACTACAACTCTTTTCTTTTCAATTATTCAAAGTAATAACTGAAAATAATTAAGCCTTTTACTCTTAATTGTCCAGCAGTGGACGTCTTTCGGCTGAAACGAACGAACGAACTCCTAATTGACCTATTGTAATAAAGTCTACATAATAGAGAGACTTTTATATCCGAAATAAAAAGTACGTTATTTGACTGCCGACTGTTCTAGTGGCATTTCAGGTAATGTCAAATGACTGGCAGCCCTGAGGCACTCGAGCGGAATAAACCGGCGACAACCTGTTGAACCCCATTCATCCTTCCTTCTCATTTCACTCCTATCTTATTCCCTGGCCCTAGTGGTTATTTTAGCATGGCCAATGCTGAAAAGGAATGTCTGTGTAGAGCCTCCTAACATTTGAATAATGTGTCTTATGGCCTTGGGATAGAAGATGTAGTTGGATGGCCGAAAGAAGCGAATATAAGCTGTTTGTGTACACATCCCGATTTCAATGCAGCGCGCATTTCAGCCATAGTGCAAAGTAAAAGGTGCAGCAGCGCCACAGAATAAAGACAGACCTCAAAATTAGGTGAAGAATTATGTAACGTAGGTTGGGTCATTTACGAGATAAATACTCGTACATTTCTAGCATACAAATTTCAGTGAAGTAGAGGAGGCTCATTAGGGTGTCCCTTATATGGCCGCAAAAAATTTTTTTTTAGATATTGAAATGCATACCCCCTATTTCTTTTCGTACTACTCAGACATACTTAAATACAAAATTTCATCTTCCTACGTCAACATTAACCCGTGCCGACCGAGCTCTGAAGATTTTGAAAAATGCTGGTTTTACCCCTTTTATTAAGTAGGTAAATCAATTAAAATATTNCCCGCCCCGCTCCAGCGCCGCCGCCGCTCCTGCCCCGCTGCCCGCTAAGTTCGAGGCTGAGGCCTAACCATTGCTATAGCACTCTGTGCGACTTAGAGCTTCTTTGGGAGCCCGTGTAGTTAGTTCATGGGTCTCCTCATTTCAATTCCGATTCAATCTCGCAAAGAATCTTTGGTAAAAACATTACACAAGTAATTTAAGCGGACAGCATGCCCAGATGCCGTCACCATAGCTACGAGAGACTAACTGAAACAATGAATGCCAGCAATGAGTCCCCATAACTCACAAGCGCCTGACAGCGGCCTCATAAACTACCCGGCGTTAACGCCGCCACATCACACACTGAACTGCATTTCACTGTCCTCGTATAGTAATTTAAGTACCGGGTACTCTAGTAGCGAGGTNGCCATAGACATTTACCATATGAAAGACATACTTTTCCAATATTTTTGTTTGCCATGAGATTCTGGTACACCTATACCTATCATTTAATGAAAAGATAAACTAAACTTTTTTAGCACAACGAAAATCTGCTTTGGCGCGTAGCAATGCAACGTGACAACTGCAGTTCGGACTTCTTTATGCGTCCACTACACATACAATAAAATTCGAAATGTTTTTGAAACCTTCATTCAAAATCCAAAAGTTATTATCATATGACAGAACTTATGACCAGACTATGTACGTTGAATACAATATTTTTCTTTTTATCATCAAGCTTAGCAGTCTAATAAGTTACTATGACACTTGAGTTAATCTACATTCAGCACCATAGCCTCCCCTTCTACAAGGCCCTCTACAAATGTCAAAACGTCACTTAACCCTTTTAGCACCAGTTCTTTTGTTTTTGAGAAGATGTACCCAAATTTTTATATCAATTTAATTATAGACCAGTCGTTTGGTACAAAGTAACGTGGTTACCTGGAAAGTGTTCCGGGAGTTTTGAAAATTGGTGATTAAAATAGATTTCGCTATGCTCTCTGTTAGTCTGTTAGTTAAGTGTGATTGCCGCGGTCGTTGCGAAATTGGAAAAATGCTGCCTTAGAGAAGATTTTTGATAGTTACATTCTTTCCTATTTTGTCGTTACAGCCAAATGACGTTCACTGCTGGACAAAGGCGAGAGGCCTTTGGGTTTTCCATAGGTTTTTCATAATGAACAGTCCTGCGCTTCCCGCATTCAGGTTCTTCCCGCGACCTTTACCAGATCGTCGGTCCACCTAGTAGGAGGCCTGCCCACGCTACGTCTTCCAGTCCGTGGTCGCCACTCAAGAAATTTTCTGCCCCAATGGCCATCGTCTCTACGAGCTATGTGTCCCGCCCACTGCCACTTGATTTTAGCAATTCTGCGTGCTATGTCGGTCACTTTGGTTCTCCTGCGGATCTCCTTATTTCTGATTCGATCGCGCAGGGAAACCCCGAGCATAGCCCGCTCCATCACCCTTTGGGTGACCTTGAGCCTTCTTATGAGGCCCATAGTAAGCGATCACGTTTCAGAACCTTAAACTTTCCTATTTATTTCACGACTAGCTTTTGCCTGCGGCTTCACCCGCGTGAAATTTAGTGTCACAGATCGGCATAAATTATAGCCTATATTAATGTTAATCTGGGTTACAAACAAAACAATAATATTGTACAGTTTCAACAAAATCCGTTGAGTACTTTTTGCGTGAAAGAGTAACAAACCTGAGACACAGGACTCTTCCTAGTTCAGGTATCAACCCACCAACATTCTTACTTTTTGTTTTTCCTGATTGTTTGTTATCATAATATTATCTGTTAGGTTGGTGAGAAATAAACATTACTTTACTTTATTTAAAACTTCCAGACATCCAAACTTTCGCATTTATAATATTAGTAGGATACAATTATGTAATGTAAAAACAAACAAGACAAAAAAAATGTATACTTCATCAACGCGAATTTTTTTATACTTCAGCATATTTAGGACACCCGGCAGCGTGTCCTGCCATGATCAAAGAAAAAAGAACTCGCAATTTAGCAGGTACATTAATTTGACTGTTTCACAACTCTAAACCTATTTAACTTACATTACATGAAATTTATCACATTAATCAAAGCTTCTTAGCTTGTCTATGTCCCAAAAATTATAAAATGAAAAAAGTAGTTGTCAAAAACCTTTTTAAGGCGGATTTTTTTCAATAAGGCGGGCGCGCGCGCGGCTATAAACGAGGTCACAAAATTCGGAAAGAACATAGCTAAATCTATTTATTCACCAATTTTAAAAAAATCCGGAAAACTTTCCAAGTAAAATTAACAAATAACTGGACTATTTACTCGTTATTGAGCACAGAGACACAAACTTGGTATTTTTCCAGAAAATTTATATTTAAGTGCATAAATGCAAAAATGGCTTCATAGTGCACAAAATTTGGCAATAGGTGGCATAATAATGGTTACTTTTTTAGCGCCTAGTTTGAAATGTGATTGAACGATGACAACTAACAACAGTTGTCAGTTAGGTAAAATTTTATTTTAGTTGGAAAAAGACAAGAAGTGGTAAATGGGTTAACGTGCGGGGGCTGCAAAATCATGTTGTGACGTCACGCGCGAATATTGGAAATTTTTGAAAATTTTAAAAAGTCCGTAAACTTCTCGAGGCTCTATCTTCGGTAATACTGGATGGATTGAGGTGAAACAAAAACTAGTGTAATGTGTGTGATCTAAACTTTAAATTAAGTCATAATTTAACTTAATATTACAACTTATGCGTGTTGTCCATTACGCGCGAGCGATAAGGATGGGTAGCTTGGGGTCATTGGACGGGATTCTACGAACTCACGGACCAGGCTTTACAAGACGAGAAAATCCTTTTCGCCTACATTGCTACAACTCTTTTCTTTTCAATTATTCAAAGTAATAACTGAAAATAATTAAGCCTTTTACTCTTAATTGTCCAGCAGTGGACGTCTTTCGGCTGAAACGAACGAACGAACTCCTAATTGACCTATTGTATAAAGTCTACATAATAGAGAGATTTTTATATCCGAAGTACGTTATTTGACTGCCGCCTGTCCTAGTGGCATTTCAGGAAATGTCAAATGACTGGTCGGCAGCCCTGAGACACTCGAGCGGAATAAACCGGCGACAACCTGTTGAACCCCATTCATCCTTCCTTCTCATTTCACCCCTATCTTATTCCCCGGCACTAGTGGTTATTTTAGCATGGCCAATGCTGAAAAGGAATGTCTGTGTAGAGCCTCGTGACTTTTTGAATAATGTGTCTTATGGCCTTGGGATAGAAGATGTAGTTGGATGGCCGAAAGAAGCGAATGTAAGCGGTCTGTGTACACATCCCGATTTCAATGCAGCGCACATTTCAGCCATAGTGCAAAGTAAAAGGTGCAGCAGCGCCACAGAATAAGGACAGACCTCAAAATTAGGTGAAGAATTATGTAACGTAGGCTGGGTCATTTACGAGATAAATACTCGTACATTTCTAGCATACAAATTTCAGTGAAGTAGAGGAGGCTCATAGTCCAGAAGTGGACTGTAAAGGGCTGTTGATGATGATGATCCAGAAAAAATCACTTACCTGAAACATAGATAATAATACAAAAATTCTTGCCATGCTCTACAACTTAGATTGCAAGTAAAAGTTGATAATTTTGTGGTTATCACTCATGAGATTATTGTAGGCATTTAAATAATAAGGCCCAGAGACCCCACAGACCTGAAACCTGAAGGTTACTCACATACGGCACTAGAATGATAATATTACTTATAATAAAGTTTAAATAGATTTACTGAACGCATTTCCACTATTGCCGCAGCGGATAGAGGCCGCGGCCCGTATTAGCACGCTAAATTGCATGGAGATGCAAAAAGATACGGACGTGTGCGCGCGGTGAATGCGGGCCACTTGAGAGCAGCACGCCTCACAATGCTCGGAGGCAGTAGTTACTTACTACAGGGATGGTTGCTTGAGTAGCTGCTGAGATAAGTGTATGTGAAAGTGATAAAACAACGGACACGAGCTGGTACTAGAAGGTTCAAATATTAAACTTCCATGGCCTTCCATGGCCTTCTTTGTTTGGGTTTTTAATGGCGGTCAAGCTGTAGATCCTGGTTGCAATGGTGGAAACGAGAGGTGGGAATAGTCCCGTACTCCCGTAACTCACGTGGATATTATTATATTTGTACTGTAACTTGAACTCGGTCAGCAGGCACTTGAGTACTATTTAGTCACTTGCCAACCTGCTTCTATAAGGAATCAGATGTGGTGACAGTTAAATACTGACTATTGTTTCTTTATTTGCGAAGCGCAGTAGGTACCTACACTTTTTTTGTGACCTTCTATGCACTGTTATGTAACGCATCTCATGGCAGTGAGGTAAAGCCAATGCTTTTAGGATTTCGTACAGCAACTCAGACTGGCCATTTATTAAAACAAAAGCGCTATAGATGCAAATACGACCCGCCTCCGCGGCCAGACCTCGGGGAGCCGAACTTAATCAGAGGAAAAATGGAACTAGCGGCAAACCCTCTTAGCGGATTGCGTCGAGGGACCACAAATAAACGCATCGAGCCCTTGAGCCTTACTCGCTGGAGATGAGAACCATTTTGGAGTGACAGGAGGAACGCAGGGAGTCACGATTCCAAATAATGAGGAGCACTCCTTTGTAAGCGGAGTTTAAACTGGGACGCGGGAGGTGATGGCTGATTAATTCAATTTGTTTGCTTGAACTTAGATGTTTTCAGTGGTTTGGAAATCTAGTTGATAACTCTGTTTGTTACAAATGAAATATAAAATCATACTATCTACGTTATTATCGTGAGTCGCAAGTTCGTACGTCGCAAGTTTGGTGAGGAAGAATGATTAGAACTTTTTCAAAATGTAAAATGTTAATAGGTACTTATTAATATGGAAAATTTTAATGCCACGAGAATGGTATCGCGGTAGGTTTTCCCACTTCGAACAGGTAGTATGAATAATAAATGATTTGGAATAGGTACCTAATCTTATTGGACGGTTTTTTTTTCCAAAACGGTTCGTTATCTCCAATGTATAAAATTAAATGCAAATGTGAGTCAATGAATTCCGCATTAACAGCTTTTAATGTTTTTAATGCCGTTTTTAATGGCCGTCGAAGCCGCTATTGGGCGCTATGAAAATCCCCTGAAGTTTTACGGCTAGCCCATAGGTGCATCAGGATTGTATTTTATTTGTACTTAATGGCTTTATAGTATTGATAGATTTTATCACATAATCCACGAGTCACAAAGCATTTATAAATGACCTATTCTATGATTTTTGGTACTTTTAGATTGTGTAGTACGCTTTAATACAGAGAAACAAGAAAGTACCTAGGTTGGACATTCGTACCCTTACATCCAATTGAGCACTATCATTACGATGGTGGTAACATAATACAGTGAATGTCTCTTTGAAATAACCTTACATTTTGATAACCGTGTAATTTTTTCTATAATTCCATTTACAAAGCTGTGAAACTAATTGGGAAAACGAAAATGGCAGGGCCGATGTGAGCCGATTGGCACGCTCTGTAAAAAGCCGTCTGCAGAGGATTACAGGCGGGCGACAGTTTGCCAAATTAAAATAATTGGTTGGTACTACACTAGAGTTTGTATACAGTAATAGTGACGTATTTCAATTTGCCACAGATTTACTGTATAATCTTGGAGACAAACCACATGATGTACGACTTTTACGATTCCAGTAGGTCTAAGATGCGCGCCGCGATAAGCAGTTATCACGCCTTTTTATCGATTTTGCGCATACATTTTGACGTCGATAAAAGTTATCACGGCGCGCATCTTAGGCCTACAGATCAGTCGGCACTCTATCACGTTTAATCCTTGTCCGTCAGGGCAGTAAAAAGTAGTCTTAGGCTGAGTTGCACGTTTGACCGTACCTATGACGGTAACCGGTGTTTTTGTATGGAGTTTGACAGATTTTTGACGTTTGTCAAAGTAAAAGTAAGATGCTGCAACCCAGCCTTATAATATTTATGATTTCGCGCTCTATCTTACAGAAATTGGTCTTTGTCAAGAGCGTTCAATTGGAAAATTGATTAGATTTGGGTCATTCATATAAAACACTGCTAAATTCAATTAGAAATAAATTAGCCGAGTAAATTAAAATGTTACTTGAGAACCTTTAAAATAGGTTTGCTAACACTGTTTGCATTATTCTTTTGTAACAACACAAACGAATTCATCAATTTGCGCTATGCGTGTCTGTACACTGTACTGCATCCCTTTGCAGCGGCGACTAAATCCACCGGGTTGAATGGACGGACTGATTGACGCTGGTCCGCTGCGCTTCAAAGCGCTGCAGCCGCTTCGGGCTCAATGAGACTTGTACACAATAATACAAAAGACAGCTCAAATTGATGGCCAAGCTTGATCATGTTGTATGTATATGCACATTCAGGGCATTAATCTCAACTTGAATTCAATCTCAACTAACAACCCATAAATAAATAAAAATAAAAATCGAAAATATACGAAACAAAAGAAGTATTATGTACCAACTGTATTTATATCTAGGTTAGGGAGGTAAAACGTTAAATAGTACAAATTATAAACTAACAAGCTCAAAATTAAAATAATAACTGAGCTTTTTATGTCAGATTTTTGAATTGTTACACATACGTTGTACATTATTTGGGATTCCACTATCAATACGCATTAATTTATCAATGTGAAATACAATTTACACAATACAAAGCTTCATAAATGTGTATATGTATGCAATTACTCGTAATGCATGTCCATTTAATTTCGTAATGCAATACTCGTTCCGTTATTAAACCCAAATTCTCAATTTATTAATGTTTTGTAATTATTATTGAAAATGGAAATGAGATCACGAGTTTTGTTATACGATTCGAAACGAGAGTTTACTCGTATAAATTAAATTCAAAATTCAAACATTAATTTTACTACATTGATATAAGGTGAAAATGTGACATCCAGCAAGGACATGGCAACAAGAAAGTAGGTATTAAGATTTAGTATAAAATAACGTCATCATCATCATTTCAGCCATACCATAGGACGTCCACTGCTGAACATAGGCCTCCCCCAATGCTTTCCATGCCTATCGATTGGTAGCGGCCTGCGTCCAGCGCTTCCCTGCTACTTTTACGATGTTGTCTGGCCACGTCCACGCAGGTGGACGTCCCACGCTGCGTTTTCCGGTACGCGGTCTCCATTCCAGAACCTTTCTGCCCCATCGGCCGTCAGCTCAGCTTGCTAATCCGTCGGGCTATGTCAGCGACTTTGGTTCGTTTACGGATCTCCTCATTTCCTCATAAAATAACGTACAAAACAATAACAATAATTTGAGGTATTCTGTTACTAACCTACCTGAACGAAGAAGCCGGCGGCTATGGCGTTATACTCGCGTGTCGAATTACGCTTATTACGGGCCACAGGCCAATTAATTTAATAATTACTTTGCTAATTACAAGCTGATGTCCCTAAAATTTTACTGACAAATGAACAGGCCCGTGACGGAGCTGTAAATATTGAGAAGCTAAAATAATTATTACCTTCCTTCATATTCAGAAACAATACAGAGCACAAAAATAACTAGGTGGGTACCTACTACTTATTCCCATTATCATTATTTTCCCAATTATAACAATACATAGAAGAAATTAATCGGCAATATTTTATTTTATTTATTTAATAGGACAACCAACAAGACATACACTGGAAGACAATCAATATTTACAACGTATTTAACTTAATCTAAGTGCTGCCTTAATTATAGGTTTACGAAGGTAAAGCTTAATTTTATAAAGTTTAGATGCAACTGGTTTTTTTTTTACTTATTTACTTACTAATCTTTTTGTCTCATTAGAGTGTGAAATAAGACCGAGTTGTCGAATAGACGTTTTCATTATTTCTGTCTTTGTACATCTAGACATTTGAAGTGATTCGTCTGCGTTAATTTGCATTCTAGAATGTACAATTCATTATCTGAACTTCTACGAGTCCCTCTACCCGAATCTCGCGTAGAATCTACACACGTTTCCAATTAACTGTGCTCTACATCCACAATGGAGTCTTGCGAGCTCCGAATTGGCTAAGTTTGCAATTCACTGTAACTGTGAATTCCAAAGTAAATTCAGAACTATAAATTAACATGCTAAGTTTTACAGAAGAGAGTTCTGAATATTTTATATTGAGCAGCCAGCTTCTCGCAGTACTGTGGACATTTTTGATTAAATTGCTGAATTGTGAGAATTTGAGAATTCCTTGTAAAACTACTACTTTATCAAACATTGATGTTGCTCCCAAGCTACATAACGTTATTGCTTTGCTAATGTATGTACGTTAATCTCCTGTTGATTAGCTGTCACATACAAGGAACATATGAACGTATTCATTATTCATTGAAGACAGTGGCATACGTCACGACAGTACATAGTTACATACATTTTCATTTTTATGCTATGATTTATAATCATTGAATATATGTATTCTCATCTAACTAACAGTCATCCTTGATAGAATTTGCTCACGCAATTTTCATAAATCAATCCCGACTTACTTGAAACCAGCTTCATTTTAGTTTGGAACGAATCAACGCCCTCAGTAACAGTACAATTGCCACCCAGGTCATGAAAACCGATCGGCCATTATGCGAGCGCACGCACTTTGTATATTTTTCACTAGGGATAGATTCGCAGTACAACCAGAATAGTAAAACTTTGTACATTAAAAGCAACTTCTAGCGAATTGCTTTAGCAATTTTTCTTTCTGCCAGACCGGTTTACCCTAATAGAAAATTGTTTAGTCACGTAAAATTGTACCCTTTTTTGTGTTGCTGTAAAAAATTTGGCGCAATCGAACCGACGAATTGATGCAGTCTAATATCCAAACTGGGATAATATGAAAATATTACTTGCTGTTCTCGTTTGCTATGTCAGAGCCATGCTAAACAAAGGAGTTATCACAACAGGCGCCGCTCAATTATCCGGGGTACTATCTGCCGGATAAACAAAGCTGGATTGTCTGTTATTGTGGAATTTCAAGAGAGGTGTACCGTTCCAAAAAAAACAAGCTTTGTTTTATATTGACTGTTCACCACGGAAGTATAAACCGGGTGATACGGACTAAAATCGAAATAACGAATCCGTCAAAGTAACGCCGTGGATTTACAGGTTTAAAGGCAGGCTATACGACCTTTCGAAATGGTTTTTAATCTCAGGCGCTGTACCTACACAAAATACACATTGCAATTTTAAAGACACGTGAAACTACGTACTCATTCAGACAGCGATTTTTCTGCACAGTTATTTGATATAACAGAGACTCAGATTGAACATGAATAGAGTCCTCGAAACAGGTCTGCAAAGGACCCTCAAACATGCCACTATAAATGCCATCTCAAGATCACACGCCAAATTGTGGCTGACGATAATACCCGACTTGTGTCGTGTGGCGGCGAGCGGTTGTGCGGTCGCCGTGTGACCCCGAATTAGTTGTTCAAAGGCCGCGATCCTGGAACCCGACGCGGTGACTGGAATGCATAATTCACGCCGCGAACAAACAGGGAACTAGTGTAGGGAAGCCGCGAAAGGCTCGATTAGAATCACGATTTTCTGTTGCAAAGGGGTTTAATACACCATCAATCCCTAATTTTTTAAGTGGTAGGTACACATAACCCCTATGGTGACTCATATTATCAGGAATTTTGTTTCATAGGAGTCTTAAAATAGGGGATTGAGGGTGAAATCGGGCATGAGTGTCATGTCTACAAATACTGAACTTAAGGTTTTTTGAATGATAATAAAAAGTAATACAAAAAAATCTAAACGCAGCCTGACTGAAGTTGCCAAAAATGTAAATAATAGGTACAATAAAATACAATTTGTTAATTACTTTAACAAATACGTGCTCTGATTGCAGGAGCCATAATTTATTATTCTGTTTATCATAATTATTACGAGTTAATATTCCGTGCTGGTTAGGTGTTTTATCACTAACAGAGCTGTTTGAAAGCCCTTGATGTTTAGCTAAATACCAGATATTTTTATGCACACACACCTAATTTTCTTTCAGTCTCCACTTTCCACGTCCGACACAAGAAAACTGAAGTAGGTAGCCGAATAATTCAGGCCAATCACTTTCGCTGAAAGGCATCCAGTTTTTTCATTTCCTAGTGAGTGCTTCACAGGCAGAGTGTACCGGCCGTAAAACAGGCGTACCCAGCCTACGCACTTGCCTGCCTCCATAATAGGGAAAAGGGAATATTGGAGTAAATACTTGTGACTGACCATACCTACACTGTGGAAACTGGCGATGCAGTGAAGCGCCTCCAAGCTACCTTCTCCTTATAATGGGTATTGGCATTGAGTTATTGTGTAGTAATATTACTTCAATGGGTATTGGTAAGATATTCGCAGCGCGGTACATCAAATTCAAATTCAAAATGACCCATATGAACCAACGCGTCCTTGTTCTACAAGGGTTTTTGGTACACACGTTTAAAAAAACGCAATTCCCAACTTGAATTAACATAGCATAGTGAAGCCTTGCAACTTTGAAATTAATAGTAGGTAAGTTTATTTTCACGTCACTTTCACAATAAATGCCTAAAAGGTAGGAAGGATGTACAGTTGAAGACTTCTTTTACCCCTTAACGTCAATCATACTCACAATGGTTCTGACAAATCCAATTTCCCGATACAAAACATAAAACGTGTAATTTGCATCGATCATCCGACACGGAAATGTAAAGAGAAGCGACATTAGGCAAATTTCCTTCGAGTACAATACCGACCAATTGGAAGCCGAAAAATCTGTCAAGCGTTTTAGACAAATTGTTCAGGATCTGTATTTCCAACTGTGGTTGAACATCTTAAGGTTCAATTTGGACTGTGATAGGTGTGCTGAAAAGTGCCTGGAAAAATGTTTGGTTAAAACATCGGCGCGCTAACTTCATGCAAATTTTCTGCCCCGTCCCAGCCCCGCGTGAGGTGTAGATTTTAAAATTACTTCGCACACTTCAGACTGTTAGTCTGAGTTGTACCACCTAACTTTAACCGTAGCTGTAACGATAACCGCTGCCTTTTGTATGGAGTTAGACGGATTTTTGACGTTTTTTAAAGATAAAGTAAGAAAAATGGTGCAACCCAGCCTTAGACACTAGAATTGGTTTAAGTCACAAGCAGAATATTAGTTGGAAGATCGGTCCAATAAATATCTTCCTATTACAATCAAACCCCTAGTTTAAGTCGGAACCCTAATCAGAAATTGATGATTTATCCTTTATCCACTAAATCGGCTGAGTTCAAGGTCCGCTATACAGGGTGGAATTTTGTAATGCCACCTGGAGGGAAATAGAAAATTTTACTGAAAGAAAACATTCCTTTATTTTTGAAAAGAAAGAGAACTGCATTCAAAGATTTTCGAAAATTTTTCGAAAATTATCTGTCCCTACCATACAATTTCCTGTACATAATTAAAATAATTTAAGATTTCATGGTTTTCCTTTCATTTAATTTATCAAGTTTGTTAGAGAGATTTCATCCTTATACTTAACCCTAACGATCGATGCAATAAAAATACAGGATGTATCTTTTACCAGATTTTAGTTGGTTCGAATTCCGGGTGTGGCATGCAAATTTTTGGAAATCTTTGAATGCAGTTCTGTTTCTTTTCAAAAATAAAGGAATGTTTTCTTTGAGAAAAAATGTCTATCTACAATATTAACAGTACTTTCCCTCCAGGTGGCATTACAAAATTCCACCCTGTAGGTATACTATTCGGATTTATACGTTGCAATCAATTAATAAGAGACTAGCAATTGCCCGCGGCTTCGCTTGCGTGAATTTAGGTCATTCACGAAAAATCTTTATCGAGGGCAAACCAAAAACCAGGATAAAAACTATGTTAAAGTATGTTTTTCCGTGAGTCAAATACTATTTTTAAAGCTCGTCCATTTTATTGGTAGCGTGAAAGAGTAACAGATATCCATCCATTCATCCTTACAAACTGAAGCGGGACAAATAAGTATGATCCTATGAAATTGAGCGCGACAGTAAAAGTATAAAGTGTGCGTCCAAATTGAGTTTTATCTTATCCCTCGGCGGTCGTGGCGATGAATGGTAATCACGGAGCGTGCGCCGGCGCCGCGGGACTGAGATGTTTACGATTATGTGCCAAGAACTTTTAACTTTCTCGTGGATACACGGGAAATCTTGAGTTTGTGAGACACTGTGAGAACAGGGATGTTTCCTGGGTAAAAAAGCAAGAGTTTAATTAGTCCGTCAGTTTAGCTTATCAAAAAATACTCGACACTTATTTTTCAATTTTTGAAAATAATGAAAATGTAAAGAGGTAAAGCGTGCCAAAGTTCTAAAGAAAAGGGCCGTGACGTCAATGAGTGCTTAAAAATGCAGCACTTTGTGACGTCGCGCGGAACTTCATCGCACCATAACTTTGTAATTATTTGTTTGGTTGACAATTAAAAATATACGTGTCCAATATTGCTCGATATTAAAACTAACGGACTAAAAAAATTTTTTTAGGAAACTAGCCTACTGTGATCTTTTGTTTATCAAACTTTAGATTTCTGTGCGTTTCCTTAAGTACCTAAATTGTATTAGATGCATTATATACAGAAAAGTCTCTGTTGGGATTATGTATTTTTGATTGGTTGTGTTGTACCTACAAAAGAGGCTGACAAAGGCTACCGAGTTTCTTCCACCACTTCTTTTCAGCACCAGCCCGGTCCCGAAGTGGTGGTAGGGCAAGCTATATTTGGGACGTGTATAAGCGCCTTAGAAAGGGCCCAAGTACTGAATAATAGCTTTGACTTTTCACTTTTTTTTTTATATTATTATGATGCTAGTGTTTATCTTGATGTGCTGACGTCAACACGGCCATGCAAACGGTGCCTAGAGCAGGCCGAGCTATTTCCGCAGTCCTGAAAGAGTCGCGGCGGCGGCCATTAATGTCTAAGCAGCCGCCCTCGCACGCGCCGCCCGCCGAACTTCAATTAACGAGGGCGGGCGGAGCGGCGTCTTAATTGTCTACGAGTCAATCTCTAACAGTCTCAAGTAACAAGAAATCATAATACCTAACACTGAAAGAATCTTTACCTACTAATCCCAACTAATATTATAAATGCGAAAGTAACTCTGTCTGTCTGTCTGTCTGTTACGCTTTCCCGCTTAAACCTCGCAACCGATTTTGATGAAATTTGACATAGAGATAGTTTGAGTCCCGGGAAAGAACATAGGATAGTTTTATCCCGGTTTTTGAAACAGGGACGCGCGCGGTAGTTTTTCTGTGACAGACAAAATTCTAGGGAAAGCTAGTTAGAAATACAAGTTAAAATACCCATATTAGATTAGATACTAATCAGGAATAAAGTACGAGTATGTCCCGGGGCCAGATACAATTAAACTTTTCACCGGGACTAATCAACTTTTATGGTATTGTGTTGAAGGGGGGAATGTACCTTTTTTGGAGAATCGTAGGTGATTGGCATAAATCTGCTGATTCAATTCTGTCTCTGAAAATGAACTCTGAAATTATATTGACATTGGTAAGGGAGAGAAAATCGATTCAGACCTTCAAAGGGTTAATTGCTAGGTTTATTTCGCTCGATGCTTTTAACAAGCAACTATAGTATACAAGTAGATCTCAATATCTAAATTGAGGGTAATGCGAGCACAATTAAGAGCCAGTTCGTCGCCTCCAGACCAGCGGCGCCGCGCCACAAGGCACAGTAATCGGCCCCGCTCTCGTCGAAAAATAAACAACGCCACACTTCAATTGGCAAGGAGCATCGCTCATTGATTAGCAGAGCGGGTAAATGTTAAGCATCAGAAACCTCAAACATTGCTACACAACTACGAGTAAATGTATATGTATAGAAAATTTACTTCTCATTTTGAAGGCAACAAGCACTCTGTGTGGCAACTTTCAGAAACTGAAAATGCATAATTTAAATTTTTGATAGATAGGTACGGTCTATTTGACGAACTTAGGTACAAGATTGCCACTGTAACTGTAATAATGTCTAGATCATTGTTATAGTGCGATAAGCGATCCATACAAGTAAGATTCATAAGAGCAATTTGTATATTGGATTTTTGGAGCCCTTATGGAACTTTATAACTTGGTTCGCACTTAGCACTATTCTATGCTACTTTGAGAGCTAAATAGTTAACAGTTAGGCAATATATCTGGCACAAAGCCCCTACCCTAAACATCACGGGAGCTCAACAATAATGTAGCTTTGTTCAGCGAGCCGCGCTCCGCCTGCATATTGAGCAGAGCAACGATCACGACCGCTGTAGCTCGCACACACTGCTGAAATGGAGGCTAGTTGTATTTACTGTGTGGAACCGATCAACTGACGAATGCAAATGCACCTTAACTTATTTCTTAGTTTTTAAATTTGCAACTGTCCACATTGCATGCCGTGGCAGCCTATAATTAAGACAACACTTAGTTCTAAGCACTTTTAGTTATAGTAATTCCATGTATGCGTGTTTGTCTTGTTGGTTGTCCTAATAAATAAAATAAAATAAAACTTGTGAGATGCCCAAGCTAGAAGGAGCAACCTGGAACTAAGAAGCGATCTCCGGTAAAGTATATTTCTCTAACCACTTGCCCCAATTAAACTATAGACGCACACTGCACTTGCGAAGACATGTGGTATTCATTCAGTAGCTTATCAACTTATAGTACTGAATTCAATTTAATCAAATCGGTAAAGGTTCCTGCTCGCACACTTCAGAATTGAAGAGAATGAGAAGATTTTTCTAACTGGATTCACTTTGTGAAATGTGGAGTGCGATTTAAAAGTGGATTCAATAGTGCGATATGCACGCTTTGTGTCAACCGCATAGTGTTTATGAAATTTTACCGCCCAATAGTTAAAACCACAGACCGATAACCATTTTCAATGTGGTTCCATTCGAATCCATTCAAATTGTTGTTGAACTTATTTATAGTACACAAAAGCTTTTGCTGACTACTTTCAATATGTAGGTATCAGTTAGATACCTAATATTGTTGGAATAGTCGGAATGAACCTATTTGCGAGTCTGGATAGTTTGCAAGTGGTATCAATTAACAAGCCTGTATTCAGTGGAAATGCCCCTCACTTTATATTCAGCTCGCAAAGTCAATATTACTTAAAATTACCCCTGTTGAAGTGTACTTCAAATTATTTGAAACGCGAGTATTATTGACAAAAAACCCTATCTGCTGTTTATAATCGATTTACAGTGCGTCCGGGCATGTAGTGATCGAATTCAAATTCAAATTCAATCATCGAACATTAAGGGCGTGATCTACGGACTATCTACGAGTATTTGCTTATTAGTGTCGCTTGTTTTTGAAAGAAGAGGTGAATACAAAAAATTAATAACTCAAATCCTTGTAATTTGGCGATAAGTGGGTCAAGCCCCAGATTTTAAGTATTTACGTCGATAAAATTGTCCATAGATCACGCCCTTTAAGTTTGATCACTACATGCCCCAACATACTGTATAAACGCATTACACTTTGGCAGCCACTTAGATTAGGAAACAATGCATAGCTACATTAGTGGAATCTGAAATTAGAATTTTCACAGCAGCTGTAATGGGAGCTCTTACCCTGACACGGGTAGTAATTCTGCTACAAAATGGAATGGCTAAAAGAATTATTCAGTGTTTATTTCTCAATTTGCGGACATTTTCAGCTTTAAGGCGAAAGGCTGGGCTGAATTAATTATGAGGCTGAACGAAGTAATAGTTGTAACTTTCAGCTTTCATGTGCTAAAAACATGCTTTGGTTTTCTTTTTATTTTGTTACGTGAAACTAAACCAGCGTTTGACCTCAATCCCGTGTAATAATAATAAGGATGAGTTCTAATATAANCTATTTTGGAGTGACAGGAGGAACGCAGGGAGTCACGATTCCAAATAATGAGGAGCACTCCTTTGTAAGCGGAGTTTAAACTAGGACGCGGGAGGTGATGGCTGATTAATTCAATTTGTTTGCTTGAACTTAGATGTTTTCAGTGGTTTGGAAATCTAGTTTAATAACTCGGTTTGTTACAAATGAAATATAAAATCATACTATCTACGATATTATCGTGAGTCGCAAGTTCGTACGTCGCAAGTTTGGTAAGAAAGCATGATTAGAACGTTTTCAAAATGTAAATTGTTAATTACTTATTAATATGGAAAATTTTAATGCCACGAGTATGGTATCGCGATAGGGTTTCCCACTTTGAACAGGTAGTATGAATAATAAATGATTTGGAATAGGTCTTATTGGAAAATTTCGGTATTTTTTTTTCCAAAACGGTTCGTTATCTCCAATGTAAAAATTAAATGCAAATGTGAGTCAATGAATTCCGCATTAACAGCGTGAGCCGTTTTTAATGGCCGTCGATTTGTGAGAGCCTCCCATTAAGCCGTAAGGGATCAAATTGACCGCTCCCGAAGGAGCGCGAATTGGGCGCTATGAAAATCCCCTGAAGTTTTACGGCTATCCCATAGGTGCATCAGGATTGTATTTTATTTGTACAACGGTGTTTGTATGGCTTCATAGTTACTAAGTATGTTACTGTCAATACTGTTAATGTTATAATATTGTAACCCACGAGTCACAAAGCATTTACAATCGAACCTATTTTGTGATTTTTAGTAGGTATTTACGAGTACTTTTAGATTGTAAATTTTTGGAGAAACATGATTAGGAGACATTCGTACCATTTCTTCGAATTGAGCACTATCATTACGAAGGTGGTTACATTATTACAGCAAATGCCGTTTAGAAATAACCTTACATTTTGATAACCGTGTATTTTTTTCTATAATTCCCATTACACAAAGCTGTGAAACTAATTGGGAAAACAAAAATGGCCGGTCCCGATGTGAGCCGATTGGCACGCTCTGTAAAAAGCCGTCTGCAAAGGATTACAGGCGGGCGACAGTTTGCCAAATTAAAATTATTGTTTGTACTACTGTACACAGATTGTATTCAGTAATAGTGACGTATTTTGGTTTGCCACAGATTTACTGTATACCTTCAAGATAAATCACATGATGTATACGACTTTTACGATTCCAGATCAGTCGGCACTCTACCACATTTAGTATATAATCCTTATCCGTCAAGGCAGTAAAAAGTAGTCTTAGCCTAGGCGCAGACCATCGATTTTTCGTCGTCCGATAGTTTAGTCGGGCAGTTGATCAGTATGGGCATGTATGGAAGTACGCACATTACGCCGATTCGATTTGGCCGATTCTTCATACAATTTAAAATCGGGCACAACTATAGGCCAACTAAAAATCGGTGGTCTGCGCCTAGTCTTAGGCTGAGTTGCACCTTTGACCGTACCTATGACGATAACCGGTGTTTTTGTATGGAGTTTGACAGAATTTTGACATTTGTCAAAGTAAGATGGTGCAACCCAGCCTTATAATATTTATGATTTCGCGCTCTATCTTACAGAAATTGGTGTTTGTCACGCGCGTTTAATTGGAAAATTGATTAGATTTGGGTCATTCATAAATTAAACACTGCTAAATTCAATCTATATGTTATAGGAAATGTATGAAATCCGTCATTGTATACAATTCCTAGGAATTGTGTATAAGTCCTAAAATCACCCGGAAATGTGTGATGTAAATTATATTAGACACATTTCCTAGGAAAATTACACATTTCCTAAACAGCAATCGGAAATGTAATTAAGATATTTTTTTTAAACAAAATTATTTTATTACGCCACTTTTTGCTCTCCGAAACTTAAATGGCGCTACCGCGCCGCGGCAGCTGTGTATGTGTATGGTCGCAAGTCTAACCTAACCTAACCGAGACTTTGTTATCCAGCTACAGGAGTACTAAAACCTTCTTGCCAATAATAGTTTCATAAAAGAGATGTTAAAATTAGGGATTTCCAATACTTCAGCGTAATATGCGTGATGCCGAAAGAAAGGTAGGTACATAAGCCAATAAATTTTAGGCAAATATTTTTTTCGGCCAAAGTATAATAGTGCGAAAACAACTGTCAGGCTAAACAATAATAATTGTGAGTTAAAAGTACCTATCGGCCAATGTGGTTTGGCTAAATGAAATTTTAGGCGTACCGAGGGGCACCCGATCATGCGACCGCGCTTGTGCCGCTTAGTTTTATACATTTCCTAATACAATATTGGAATTCTATAAAATTCCTAGGAAAAGTATACATTTCCTAGGATATGTGCGTATTAAAAAATCTCTGAAGCAATATTTTATACATTTCCTAAATAGCTTCGGAATTGTATACATTTCCTAGGAATAGTATACAATTCCTAGAATTCATACATTTCCTGTAACAAATATGTATAATGATTTGATTCGGGAAACATAAAATGAAAAACAAAACATGGAGGAGTTGTGAAAGTAGCACTGAATATGGTTTTATTATTAACTTACTCTCCAGCGTACGCAAAATGAATTAAATCATTACTATAACGGCTGCCTGATTCTGAATTTACATACACTTTGCTCCTCTTTTGAACATTTATATTCATTTTCGTATAATTTATGACTTTTATTATTTACAAAATGTCAAAATACCAAACGTGACTCACTACGAATTTCCTAGCCATCGTACAAAAATACTTTTAAAGTAGTAAATTTAATTACAATAGGTGTGAATTTTGATAAAATAATTATTATTATAGCTTGTAAAGAGCGAAGGCTTTAATTAAATCGAGCACGTAAANGTCAGGGAGGTAGTTTAGAGCCAGGAGAAGGACATAGGATACTTTTTATCCCGTTCGAAATTAAAAAAAAAGTATGCTTATTTATTGCCATTAAGGCGGAACAAAGTTCGCCGGGTCAGCTAGTTAGAAATAAATTAGCCGAGTAAATCAAAATGTGAGTTGAGAACCTTTAAAATAGGTTTGCTAAAACTGTTTGCATTATTATTTTGTAACATCACTAAAACGAATTCATCAATTTGCGCTGTGCGTGTCTGTGCACAGCATCCCTTTGCAGTGGCGACTAAATCCACCGGGTTGAATGGACGGACTGATTGACGCCGGTCCGCTGCGCTTCAAAGCGCTGCAGCCGCTTCGGGCTCAATGAGACTTGTACACAATAATACAAAAGACAGCTGAAATTGATGGCCAAGCTTGATATACATGTTGTATGTATATGCACATACAGGTCATTAATCTCAACTTGAATTCAATCTCAACTAACAACCCATAAATAAATAAAATTAAAAATCGAAAATGTACGAAACAAAAGAAGTATTATGTACCAACTGTATTTATATCTAGGTCAGGGAGGTAAAACGTTAAATAGTACAAATTGTAAACTATGAACAGAGTGATGCGGCAGGTACAAAAGACACTTAACTTCAGTGATATTCTATTTATTGCGAAGATAATTTACAACCATGTGCACACACTTGAATGGTAGGAAAAAGAGACCATAGAGAGGGGCCATAGAGCATACAACGCTTCTGTGTTGCCAGATATCGTTATTACATTTTTACCAACTAACAAACAAACTCAATTAAAATAATAACTGCGTATTGAATGAGCCGCTTCATCTCAAATTTTTGTATTGTGCATATCAAACTGGTATGTGATTGCCTACATTATTTGGGATTCCACTATCAATACGCATTAATTTATCAATGTGAAATACAATTTATACAATACAACGCTTCATATGTGTATATGTATGCAATTACTCGTAATGCATGTCCATTTAATTTCGTAATGCAATACTCGTACCGTTATTAAACCCAAATTCTCAATTATTAATGTTTTGCAATTATTGTTGAAAATGGAAATGAGATCACGATTTTCGTTATACGATTCGAAACTAGAGTTTACTCGTATTTATTAAATTCAATTAAATTCAAACATTAACTTGATATAAGGTGAAAATGTGACACCCAGCAAGGGCTTGACAACAAGAAAGTATTACGTATTAAGTAAATAACGTACAAAACAATAATTTGAGTACCTATTCTGTTACTAACCTACCTGAACGAAGAAGACGCCAGCGGCTATGACGTAATACTCGCGTGTCGAGTTCTAAATTACGCTTGTTACGGGCCACAGGCCAATTAATTTAATAATTACTTTGCTAATTACAAGCGGATATCCCTAAAATTTTACTGACAAATGAACAGGCCCGTGACGGAGTTGTCTAAATATTGAAAAGCTAATTATTACCTTCCTTCATATTCAGAAACAATACAGAGCACAAAATAACTAGGTGGGTACCTACTACTTATTCCCATTAGCATAATTTTCCCAATAATGTACACTCGTAGATAGGAAATGTACCTATCGGAAATGTTTACGTAGTAGTCCAGTCAATAAAGCATTATAGATGGAAAACCGTGGAACACAATTTTTGACTTTGGGACTTTATTTAGACTTGTCAGGAGGTGAACATAGCAAAAGTCCCCGCCCTTAGCCCTTGAGCCGGCGGGGAGAGGGGGGTTTAAAGGTACCACTTTTCGGTTTTTCGCTTAATCCTCGGAAACTATGCGTCCTAGTGGCATGGCTACTATGGACCAAAAAAAGCTTATTCAATTTGCTACAGGTGAGATAGTCAAGTTTTTATATATCTTGTATAGTTTTTGCGGCATCTGCTCTAGAAGGTCTGTAATATTGGAAATTTTATTTTTGTCTTATATGTTCCCATCAGTAGAAAATCGACTAAATCAACATTAAGCAAACATTTTGGACATGCGGGAGCATGTTAAGCCTAGTTCCAGGGAGGGGACTGCACTGTGCGTATATTTAGACGAATCAATTGGAGCCACTTTTGACTCCTCATCACTCAAAAACTACTGTGCGTTAACACTTCAAATTTGGCTCATGTGTTCAGACTTGCAAGATAAACATCAGCTTCCAATTTCATAAACATACCTCAAACGGTTCTTTAGGTATTGACGTCCAAAAATCTTCATGTCTGACCTATAGACCAAATTCTAACCACTTCCAGATGACCTTGAAGGTTCAAATTTGGCATCCAGATAGGTAGATGTGTAAATACAAAGGAAAAAATAAAAAACCAGTAAATATTAAAATTTCACAGGTGATAGATAGATTTTAGTGTCCTAAATGTCGATTTTTGAACGTCAATACCTAAAAAACCGTTTGAGGTATATTTATGAAATTGGAAGCTGATGTTTATCTTGAAAGTCGCAAAACATGAGCCAAATTTGAAATGTTAATGCACAGTACTTTTTGAGTAATGAGGAGTCAAAAGTGGCTCCTATTGGTTCGTCTAAATATACGCACAATGCAGTCCTCTCCCTGGAACTAGGCTTAACATGCTCCCGCATGTCTATAATGTTTGCTCAATGTTGATTTAGTCGATTTTCTCCTGGTGGGAACATGTAAGACAAAATTAAAATTTCCAATATTACAGACCTTCTAGAGCAGATACCGCGAAAACTATACAAGATATAGAAAAACTTGACAGTCTCACCTGTAGCAAATTGAATAAGCTTTTTTTGGTTCATAGTAGCCATGTCACTAGGACACATAGTTTCCGAGGATTAAGCGAAAAACCGAAAAGTGGTACCTTTAAACCCCCCTCTTCCCGCCGGCTCAAGGGCTAAGGGCGGGGACTTTTGCTATGTTCACCTCCTAACTAGTCTAAATAAAGTCCCGAGGTCAGAAATTGTGTTCCAGGGATTTCTCTCTACACCGTCGTTAAAGCATTCATTGACTGGACTATAGTTTATATTTAAAGATTAGATGCGACTGTTTTGTTAAACTAGTCATTAATATTTTTGTCTGACCAAAAAGAACTTTGTGAGACCAAATTGTCGAATAGACGTTTTCATTTGTAAGAATCTATTTCTGCCTTTGTATATCCAGACATTTAAGTAATTTGTCTACGTTAATTTGCATTTTAGAATGTACAATTCATCATTTGAACGTCTACGAGTCCCTCTACCCGAATCTCGCGTCGAATCTACACACGTTTCCAATTAACTGTGCTCTACCTACATCCACAATGGAGTCTTGCGAGCTCCGAATTGGCTAAGTTTGCAATTCACTGTAACTGTGAATTCTAAAGTAAATTCAGAACTATAAATTAACATGCTAAGTTTTACAGAAGAGAGTTCTGAATATTTTATATCGAGCAGCCCGCTTCTTGCAGTACTGTGGACATTTTTGATTAAATTGTTGAATTGTAAGATTTGAGAATTCCCTGTAAAACTACTTAGCAAAGTACTTTATCAAACGTTGATGTTGATCCCAAGCTTCATAACGTTATTGCTGTGTTAATGTATGTACGTTAATCTCCTGATGATTAACTGTCACACACATACAAGTAACATATGAACGTATTCATTATTCATTGAAGACAGTGGCTTACGTCACGACAGTAGATATTTACATCTTCATTTTTATGCTTTGATTTGTAATAGACTGTCAATATATTCTCATCTCACTAACAGTCATCTTTGATAGAAATTGCTCACGCAATTTTCATAAATCAATCCCGACTTACTTGAAACCAGCTTCATTTTAGTTTGAACGAATCAACGCCCTCAGTAACAGTACAATTGCGACCCAGGTCATGAAAACCGATCGGCCATTATGCGAGCGCACGCACTATGTATATTTTTCACTAGGGATAGATTCGCAGTACAACTAGAATAGTAAAACTCTGTACATTAAAAGCAACTTCTAGCGAATTGTTTTGGCAATTTTTCTTCCTGCCAGACCAGTTTACCCTTACCCTAAAAGAAAATTGTTTAGTCACGTAAAAGTTTACCCTTTTCTTTTTTTACTTTGTGGGCTGTGAATGACCGATGAATTGATGCAAAAACTGGGTTAATATAAAAATATTTTACTGGCTGTTCTCGTTTGCTGTGTCAGAGCCACACTAAACAAAGGAGTTATCACAACAGGCGCCGCCCAATTATCCGGGTACTATCTGCCGGATAAACAAAGCTGGATTGTCTGTTATTGTGGAATTTCAAGTGAGGTGTACCGTCCCAAAAAAAAACAAGCTTTGTTTTAAAATATTGACTGTTCATCACGGAACTTTAAAGCGGGTGTTACAACGGACTAAAATCAAAATAACTTCAAAGTGGCTTAACGGTTTAAAGGCAGGGTTTATGACCTTTCGAAACGGTTTTTAATCTCAGACGCTGTGCCTATACAAAATATACACATTGCAATTTTAAAGACACGTGAAAGTACGTACTCATTCAGACAGCGATTTCTGCACACTTATTTGATATATGAGACTCAGATTGAACAAGAATAGAGTCCTCGAAACTGGTCTGCAAAGGACCCTCAAAGTTCAAACATGCCACTATCAATGGCAACTCAAGATCACACGCCAAATTGTGGCTGACGATATACCCGACTTGTGTCGTGTGGCGGCGAGCGGTTGTGCGGTCGCCGTGTGACCCCGAATTAGTTGTTCAAAGGCCGCGATCCTGGAACCCGAGCCAGCGGTGACTGGAATGCATAATCGACGGCGCGAACAAACAGGGAACTAGTGAAGGCGCGAAAGGCTCGATTAGAACAACGATTTTCTGTGGCGAAGGGGTTTAATTACACCATCAATCCCTAATTTTTAAGTGGTAGGTACACATAAACCCCTATGGTAACACATATCAGGAATTTTGTTTTCATAGGGGTCTTAAAAATAAGGGATTGATGGTGAAAACGGGCATAAGTGTCGTATCTACAAAGACTGAACTTAAGGTTTGAATAATAATAAAAAGTAATATAAAAAAAATCTAAACACAGCCTAACTGAAGTTGCCAAAAATGTAAATAAATAACACAATAAAATACAATTTGTTTGAAAACCAAACGAAATTTTAATTACTTTAACATTACATCAGGTGCGATTGTGGTCAAATACCTGCCTTGTTATGCATAAAAAAAAATTACGTGTTCGGATTGCAGGAGCCATTATTTATTATTCTGTTCATCATAGTAATTATTATTACGAGTTGATACTTATTCCATGTTGGTTGGGTGTTTTATCACTAACAGAGTTATGTTTGAAAGCCCTTGATGTTTAGTTAAACACCAGATATATTTCATGCACAAACAACTAATTTTCTTTCAGTCTCCAGTACATTCCACGTCCGACACAAGAAAACTGAAGTAGGTAGCCGAATAATTCAGCCCAATCACTTTCACCGAAAGGCATCCAGTTTTTTCATTTCCTAGTGAGTGCTTCACAGGCAGAGTATACCGGCCGTAAAACAGGCGAACCCAGCCTACGCACTTGCCTGCCTCCATAATAGGGAAAAGGGAATATTGGAGTAAATACTTGTGACTGACCATACACTGTGGAAACTGGCGATGCAGTGAAGCGCCTCCAAGCTACCTTCTCCTTATAATGGGTATATTGGCATTGAGTTATTGTGTAGTAACATTACTTCAATCTTCAATCTTCTTCCAAATTTCAGACTGCACAAGATGGTAATTCATTTATGGGGAAATGTATTAAACTTTTCAATAAATTACCACAAACTGTTGTAGAATTGCCCATTCATAAATTTAAAGCACACACCAAAAGCACCTTAATGAAAAAGGGCTACTATAAAGTTGATGATTATAAAAGACTAGCTTTCCGCCCGCGGCTTCGCCCGCGTGGAATTTTGTCTATCACAGAAAAACTTTATCGCGCGCGTCCCTGTTTCAAAAACCGGGATAAAAACTATCTTATGTTCTTTCCCGGGACTCAAACTATCTCTATGCCAAAATTCATCAAAATCGGTTGCGAGGTTTAAGCGGGAAAGCGTAACAGACAGACAGACAGACAGACAGACAGACAGACAGACAGACAGACAGACAGAGTTACTTTCGCATTTATAATATTAGTTGGGATGGGATAAAAATGTTTGGAATGTTTAACTACCTAGCTCGCATCAATACTTATGACTATAATATTTTGTATATTTTAAAGACTGTAAACCCTTGAAAAGGAGGCTGACAATAGTGACTGAGTTTCTTGCGCTGCTTCATCTCAGCACTGGGCCATTTATTGTCCCGAAGCAGTGGTAGGGTTAATATAGGGACATGTAAAAGTGCTTTCTAAAAGCCTATTTGCAAAAATAAATGAATTTTTGAATTTTATTTTTTATAATGGGTATTGGTAAGATATTCGCAGCGCGGTACATCAAATTCAAATTGACCCATATGAACCAACGCGTCCTAGTTTTTGGTACACACGTTTAAAAAAACGCAATTCCCAACTTGAATTAACATAGTGAAGCCTTGCAACTTTGAAATAGTAAGTTTATTTTACGTCACTTTCACAATAAATGCCAAAAAAGTAGGAAGGATGTACAGTTGAAGACTTTCTTTTACCCCTTAACGTCAATCATACTCACAATGGTTCTGACAAATCCAATTTCCCGATACAAAACATAAAACGTGTAATTTGCATCGATCATCCGACACGGAAATGTAAAGAGAAGCGACATTAGGCAAATTTCCTTCAAGTACAATACCCACCAATTTGGAATCCGAAAAATCTGTCAAGCGTTTTAAACAAATTGTTCAGGATCTGTATTTCCAACTGTGGTCGAACATCTTAAGGTTCAATTTGGACTGTGGTAGGTGTGCTGAAAAGTGCCTGGAAAAATGTTTGATTAAAACATCGGCGCGCTAACTTCATGCAAATTTTCTACCCCTTCCCAGCCCCGCGTGAGGTGTAGATTTTAAAATTACTTCGCACACTTTAGACTGTTAGGCTGAGTTGTACCACCTAACTTTAACCGTAGCTGTAACGATAACCGCTGCCTTTTGTATGGAGTTAGACGGATTTTTGACGTTTATTAAAGTTATTAAAGTAAGAAAGACGGTGCAACCCAGCCTTAGACACTAGAATTGGTTAAAGTCACAAGCAGAATATTAGTTGGAAGATCGGTCCAATAAATATCTTCCTATTCCCCCCAAACCCCTAGTTTAAGTCGCGTCACGTACGGAACCCTAATCAGAAATTGATGATTTATCTACTAAATCGGCTGAGTTCAAGGTCCGCTAGAAGGGTATATTATTCGAATTTATACATTGCAATCAATTAATAAGAAGACTAGCATTTGCCCGCAGCTTCACCCGCGTGAATTTTTATTGATCTTTCATAGAAAATCTTTATCGAGAGCGTTATATGTTCCTCCCAAATACGGGAATAAAAACTAACATGTTAAACTACGTTTTTCCCTGGGTTAAATACTATTTCATAAGTTCGACCATTCTGTTTGTGTCCTTACAAACTGAAGCAACGGATGAAATAAGTATAATCTTATGAAGTTGAGCGCGACAGTAAAAGTATAAAGTGTGCGTCCAAATTGAGTTTTATCTTATCCCTGGGCGGTCGTGGCGATGAATGGTAATCGCGGAGCGTGCGCCGGCGCCGCGGGACTGAGATGTTTACGATTATGTACCAAGAACTTTTAACTTTCCCGTGAATACACGGGAAATCTTGAGTTTGTGAGACACTGTGAGAACAGAGATATTGTTTCCTGGGTAAAAAGGCAAGAGTTTTAATTAGTCCGTCAGTTTAGCTTATCAAAATATACTCGACACTTATTTTTCAATTTTTGAAAATAATGAGAATGTAAAGAGGTAAAGCGTACCAAAGTTCTAAAGAAAAGGTCCGTGACGTCAATGAGTGCTTAAAAATGCAGCACTTTGTGACGTCGCGCGGAACTTCAACGCACCATAACTTTGTAATCATTTGTTTGGTTGACAATTAAAAATATACGCGTCCAATATTGTTCAATATTAAAACTAACGGACTAAAAAAATTTTTTCAGGAAACTAGCCTACTGTGATCTTTTGTTTATCAAACTTTAGATTTCTGTGCTTAATGTGTGTCCTTAAGTACCTAAATTCTATTAGATGCATTAGATACAGAAAAGTCTCTGTCGGGATTATGTATTTTTGATTGGTTGTGTTGTACCTACAAAAGAGGCTGACAAAGGCTACCGAGTTTCTTCCACCACTTCTTTTCAGCACCAGCCCGGTCCCGAAGTGGTGGTAGGGCAAGCTATATTAATTTGGGACGTGTATAAGCGCCTTAGAAAGGGCCCAAGTACTGAATAATAGCTTTGACTTTTCACTTTCTTTGAACGCAGTAGGATTGCAACAAAATCTATATTATTATGATGCTAGTGTTTATCTTAATGTGCTGACGTCTACATGCCCATGCGAACGATGCCTAGAGCAGGCCGAGCTATTTCCGCAGTCCTGAAAGAGTCGCGGCGGCGGCCATGAATGTCTAAGCAGCCGCCCTCGCACGCGCCGCCCGCCTAACTTCAATTAACGAGGGCGGGCGGAGCGGCGTCTTAATTGTCTACAAGTCAATCTCTAACAGTCTCAAGTAACAAGAAATCATAATACCTAACACTCAAAGAATCTTTACCTACTAATATTATAAATGCGAAAGTAACTCTGTCTGTCTATCTGTCTTGCTTTCACGCCTAAACCACTGAACCGATTTCGATGAAATTTGACATAGAGATAGTTTGAGTCCCGGGAAAGGACATAAGATAGATTTTATCCCGGTTTATGAAACAGGGACGCGCGCGATAATGTTTTTCTGTGACAGACAAAATTCCACGCGGGAGAAGCCGCGGGCGGAAAGGTAGTTAGAAATACAAGTGGACGACATAGAAGAGACGACTGGGAAGGACTGGATAAAACTAGCACAGAATAGAGAGAAATGAAAGGACTTGGAGGAGGCCTATACCCTAAAAGGGGTTCCTATAGACACATTATATTTTAAGTAAACTAACATAGAATTAATTATAAAATTATTACTAATCTAGAAATTGTTATGAATATTAAGTTTTGTAAGGTATTCACATAAAAGTAATGTGACACAATATATTGTTTAAAGTGGGTATCCACATTTCTGTTTGTCCAGTGCTCTCACCAGTCGAATAATAAACGCAGTATAGAACGCACGACGGGTCTTTTATTTATCAGTGGCGAACGAGGACGGTAAAAAAATATGGCGGTTAAGTTCGGTGAATTTAACATGGACACAGGAAACTGGACTTCATATTGTGAACGATTAGAAATGCATTTTGTGGCGAATGGCATCGCGGCGGGAAATAGATTGCCGACATTAATATCTATTATTGGTGAATCGGCATACGAATTGATGGTGAATTTATGTAGTCCGAGAAAACCGTTCGAAATGAAATATGATGACGTAGTGAAGCTTATGTCGGAACATTTGCAGCCAAAGACATCTATACTGGCTGCGAGATATGTGTTTAGGCAGCGATTTCAACATAACGGTGAGACAATCACTCAATACGTGGCTGAGTTGAAACGATTGTCACGGTCGTGCGACTTCAAGGACAGACTAGACGAAAACCTAAGGGACCAGTTCGTGTGTGGGCTACGTAATGATACTATACGACAGAGACTTTTCGCAGAAGAAAATTTGGATTGGGCAAATGCAAATAAATTAGCCAATATTATCGAGTNTTGGAACAGGAACTAGGTGGGAAAAGGGTACAGTTGTAAAAAAGTTAGGTGACACCGATTACCACATACGTTCGTTAGATGGGCAAATCGTACATCGTCATGTTGACCAATTAAAAAGGCGTGAGCTAAAGATAGATTCAACTCAAGAGCGAATGGGCGAGCGATTATCAGGGAAAACAGTGGATGGGGCTAGATCGGAGGGTTCGGGGCTCGATGGTTTCGGCGCGGAAGAACCGCGGCCTCTCGCGAGCTCAGTGTGCGTCGCCGTGCCCGCCGCGGCTGCCCCCGCCGGCGATGGCGGTGCCGCCGCGGACGCGGGGGGCGCGGGGGCGCGCGCGGGCCCGCGGGAGGCGGCGCCGGCGAGCCCGGGACCGCCACACCGGGAATGTAGGATACGTAGACCACCAGTTCGATATGGTTTTGAAATTGATTAGTTAGTATCATTCTTATCTTTGCGGTGTAGGTTAACCACACGATCAGTAAAAAAAATAATAATTTAGTATTTGTCTAATTTGTGTAAAATTGATTTGTTATTTGTAGTAAGTAACTTAGATATAAGTAAATAAATACATTTTGTTTATAATGTATCGAAAAAACGTCCTACCTACCTAGCTAGTATAATATAATATACTTAGATAATATTTTTGTGTATGTATCTTTAAATAAGGGTGGAGATGTTATGAATATTAAGTTTTGTAAGGTATTCACATAAAAGTAATGTGACACAATATATTGTTTAAAGTGGGTATCCACATTTCTGTTTGTCCAGTGCTCTCACCAGTCGAATAATAAACGCAGTATAGAACGCACGACGGGTCTTTTATTTATCAGAAATAAGAAACTATAAAACAATGTTTTGTCAGATACCTATAGAAAAATAAACAGGCTTTATTATGTCCCGGGGCCAGATACATTTAGACTTTTCACAGGGACTAATCAACTTTTATGGTATTGTGTTGAAGGTGGGTATTGTACCTTTTTAGGTGAGTCGTAGGTGATTGGCATAAATCTGCTGATTCAATTCTGTATCTGAAAATGTACTCTGAAATTATATTGACATTGGTAAGGGAGAGAAAATCGATTCAGACCTTCAAAGGGTTAATTGCTAGGTTTATTTCGCTCGATGCTTTTAACAAACAACTACCTATAGTATACAAGTAGATCTTAATATCTAAACAGAGGGTAATGAGAGCACAATTAAGAGCCAGTTCGTCGCCTCCAGACCAGCGGCGCCGCGCCACAAGGCACTGTAATCGGCCCCGCTCTCGTCGAAAAATAAACAACGCCACACTTCAATTGGCAAGGAGCATCGCTCATTGATTAGCAGAGCGGGTAAATGTTAAGCATCAGAAACCTCAAACATTGCTACACAACTACGAGTAAATGTATAGAAAAATTACTTCTCATTTTGAAGTCAACAAATATTCAGTGTGGCAGCTTTCAGAAACTGAAAATGCATAATTTAAATTTCTGATAGATACGGTCTATTTGACGAACTTAGGTACAAGCTTGCCACTGTAACTGTAATAATGTCTAGATCATTGTTACAGTGCGATAAGCGATCCCCATACAAGTAAGTTTCATAAGGGCAATTTGTATATTGGATTTTTTGAGCCCTTATGGAACTTTATAACTAGGTTCGCACTTAACACTATTCTATGCTACTTTGAGAGCCAAATAGTTAACAGTTAGGCAATATATCTGGCACTAAGCCCCTACCCTAAACATCACGGAGCTCAACAATTATGTAGCGTTGTTCAGCGAGCCGCGCCGCCTGCATATTGAGCAGAGCAGCGATCACGACCGCTTCGCACACACACTGCTGAAATGGAGGCTAGTTATATTTACTGTGGAACCGATCAACTGACGAATGCAAATGCACCTTAACTTATTTCTTAGTTTTTAAATTTGCAACTGTCCACATTGCATGCCGTGGCAGCCTGTAATTAAGACAACAGTTCTAAGCACTTTTAGTTATAACTAGTAATTCCATGTATGCGTGTTTGTCTTTTTGGTTGTCCTAATAAATAAAATAAAATAAAACTTGTGAGATGCCCAAGCTAGAAGGAGCAACCTGGAACTAAGAAGCGATCTCCGGTAAAGTATATTTCTCCAACCACTTGCCCCAATGCGTATCAAACTATAGACGCGCACTGCACTTGTGGTATTCATTCAGTAGCTTATCAACTTATAGTACTGAATTCAATTTAATCAAATCGGTAAAGGTTCCTACTCGTACACTTCAGAATTGAAGAGAATGAGAAGATTTTTCTAACTGGATTCACTTTGTGAAATGTGGAGTGCGATTTAAAAGCGGATTCAATCGTGCATATCGCGCTTTGTGTCAAACGCATCATGTTTATGGAGTTTTTACCGCCCAATAGTGAAAGCCACAGACCGACAACCATTTTCAATGTGGTTCCATTCGAACCCATTTAAATTGTTGTTGAACTTATTTATTAAGTAGACAAAAGCTTTTGCTGACTAGAATTAAAAAGCCTTTCAACTTTCAACTTTCAACGTTGGAATAGTCGGAATAAAGCCTATTTGCGAGTCTGGATAGTTTGCAAGTGGTGTCAATTAACAGGCCTGTATTCAGTGGAAATGGCTCTCACTTTATATTCAGATCGGAAAGTCAATATTACTTAAAATTACTGAAGCGTACTTCAAATTATTTGGAACGCGAGTATTATTGACAAAAAACCCTATCTGCTGTTTATCATCGATTTACAGTATGTCCGGGCAAGAATATATTACGGCAGCGGTTCCCGAATGGTGGTCCGCGGAACCCTGGGGTTCCGTGGTAAGGCCGCAAGGGTTCCGTAAAAAATATTATCCCACGTTTCGTGACCGACGTTGTTCGCTCGCACCGACTTTTTTACGCACAAGGGAGGGGCAGGGCGTGCGGGCGGAGTAGTACGGGGGTTCCGCTAGGAAAAGTATAATCAATTAGGGTTCCTTGGCAAAAAAAATTGGGAAACCCTGATCTACGGACTATCTATTTGCTTATTAGTGTCGCTTGTTTTTGAAAGAAGAGGTGAATACTAAAAATTAATAACTCAAAGCCTTGTAATTTGGCAATAAGTGGGTCAAGCCCCAGATTTTAAGTATTTTCGTCGATAAAATTGTCCATAGATCACGCCCTTTAAGTTTGATCACTACATGCCCCAACATACTGTATAAACGCATTACACTTTGGCAGCCACTTAGATTAGGAAACAATGCATAGCTACATTAGTGGAATCTGAAATTAGAATTTTCACAGCAGCTGTAATGGGAGCTCTTACCCTGACACGGGTAGTAATTCTGCTACAAAATGGAATGGCTAAAAGAATTATTCAGTGTTTATTTCTCAATTTGCGGACATTTTCAGCTTTAAGGCGAAAGGCGGAGCTGAATTATGAGGCTGAACGAAGTAATAGTTGTAACTTTCAGCTTTCATGTGCTAAAAACATGCGTTGGTTTTCTTTTTATTTTGTTACGTGAAACTAAACCAGCGTTTGACCTCAATCCCGTATAATGATAAATAACGAGGAGTTGTAATATAAAAAGCTAATACTGTAGTTTCAAAGAAAATAGCTCCGCGTGTGTAAAGAGATTTTTGCCGAGACTTTTTTCGCAATGAATGGTCTGAACCTTTATTGCGCGTTAAATATCCGCCGCGAACAAAGCTTAACATTCACTCACTGCAGCGCCACTAGCCCACCGTTCCAGAATTTCATTATTTCTCATTAACTACATTTTATCACGTACCTCCGCCACTCCCTCCCACTGAAGTAGACCTTATCGCGTGGTGATACAGGCGTGTCGCAGACTTTAATTTAAATGCAAATGCGTTCGTGAGGCCATTTATATCGGTGTATTGATAAGTCATGACGTATCGAGGGCTGGAACTGGGACAAATCTACGGTGTCTGTGGGATTCCTTCGGCAAAAACTTGTGATTTAGGGCCCCATTAATTTCCTATCACAATTTACATTTTAGGCTCGGGGCTAAATTCCTGGCTGCAAAGGCAACACCTTGTTTTCTGTTGATTTATAGCTACACCCTCTACCCGTCCTCTAACTAATCCCACTACTGGCATTTAGGATAATGCCCAACCATTCTTAGGCGTTGAAACATTCCTTTAGTTTCCCAGGTGAAAGGTGAAAGGTCTGTTAGGACATTGCAGGTTTAAATTAACCTGATTGTCTGAAGAATAAAACTTAATTCTATGATTCCAAGGGCACTGGCCTAATTAAGAGAAGGCAGACGCCTCTGACGGCAAATAAAACCTGACACCAGACAGAATAAACTTAGTTATTGTTCCAACCCACACGATAAAATAAGTTCAAAATAATAATGTTCCTGATTTTAGCTAGCAAACCATCTACGAGTACGTCGGAATTACTTTTTATGAAATTCACTAATGAAGCGCGTGTCTAAAACTTAGTACAGGCAAAAAGTCTATTTCACTTAAAAGAACAAAAAGAAAACAGTTTGAATGCCGACTTGTATCCTTGTAGTTAGTTTCAAGAATTATTTAGTTATGTTGTATGTATGATACTTTACAGCAAATATTTTATGAGTTTTGACGTACAAATCCAAACTCAAAAAATAATTGCCGTAAAGTAGAATCACTTGCTGAACCCTTCCAGCAAAGTTTACAACCTACAAGTTATGAAAGACATTACAGCAGCGAGGCCCGCACGTAACCGCGTAGCTAACTCAAATGCGTGGATGGCGCATGGTATACCTACGCTGTATTTATGGGCCGTCCGGACACTGCTATAAACATGAAATACAAGCCAATATGGGCATTTGAATGTATCTTTATGAAGCCTATAATGCTGGAGTGGCAGCAATTCCGTTGAACCATTCACTTAGTACCGAATATGGGGACTCTCCTCTCCCGAAGGGAATTCAAAGAAAATCGACTCTAAGTGTCAAACAGAGTTGCTCGGCATATTAAGGAACTAGGAAATGAGGACAAACAGTTGTTACTAAGGAAACAAGGAAAAAATATGGAATATACACATATAGGTGTGACTTTTACTTAATTGTGTGTGTACATAAACGATTGACCCATCTTACGGCTCTCTCTCTTCTTCGTCGCTACACTCTTGTCAGAGTGGTCGTGGTCGTCACACCAGGTCCGGTGGCAAGTCTCACAACCCGTCGCCATTCCTACCGCACTGCAGCCTTTCTTGTGCACTCGTGGAGTGGACCATTGAGTGCGGTTTTGAGCTGGTCCGTCCAGCGCATGGGCGACCTGCCGCGCGCTCTTGTGCCCTCAACCTTCCCATGCACGACAAGTCGTTCAACAGAAGCGACGTCTCCACGTGTTATCTTACGGCTAGACGAGTCATGAAAAAGAATCAGTCGATGTAGTATTTAATGGCTTTGTATCAGCGAGTCACAGTTCACAATATCCCGCACTCGGCCCGTATCAGCACGGGATGGCACATAAATCCGCGTGAGTGATGGACGCCTCCACGGGGCCGCCGATATGGGACGAGTTATTGCATTCGCTGATACTGTAATACCATAATGGCAACCTAAAATATGCCTTTGAATCTTTTGCAAACACTGCCAACATTTCGTTAAAAATATTAAATACTAGCGGCCGCCCGCGACTTCGTACGCGTGGATCCCGTTTTATCCCCTTAGGGGTTGAATTCTATTTTGCAAAATCCAGGCCCCATGCAAAATTTGAGACTCCTAGAGCACTTGCAGTTTCTGAGATTTCGTGATAAATCAGTACTTCAGTCAGTCAGTGACCTTTTGCTTTTATAGATATAGATTTTCATGAACTTAATGGTCACAATGAATCGTCGAAAATTGAAGCTTTCTCTATCTTTTATCCCACAAAATGAATATTAATTTTTACCAAGATAGAGCTGTGTAGCCTTCATTTTATAAAAGAACAAGAAAACGTATCAAAGTGCTAAAATGGGTAACTTTGAAGTGTTTACAGACCGGCGGTATATGGAGAGAAAAATGAGAGAAAAGAGTAATGCCATACCCGATGGACAGACGACCCAATTATGAAATGATGATGGCCGAGTAATTTTACGATAGAATATTAACTTAGAAACTACGAATGATTTCGAGCGTAGAAAGTTTGAGTTCGATAGTTTATTGCTAAACTTATTTGAGAGAGCTTCAAAAGTTTCAAAAGCGATTTATAGCGATCCGACGAGGTCCCGAACTTCTAAACCTGTTTCAAGTGTTGCTTATATGTATTTTTTTACCTGTCTTGAACACTGGCTTTGTATAAAATTTCCTGTATTTCATACAAAATATGACTTATTCCTAAGGGATTCTGTAACTTATGAAATTACGTAAGCACAGGTAACTTTTAAAAGCTTTTATGAGTCGCGCAAAAGTCAGCTTAGCACTTATACATGCTCAATTTCCTGTTATGAAGTTGTCAGTTAATATCGCGTGAAAAATAATATGTTGAAATTCAAATTCATATAGTTTATTCAGTACATAGGCCCTTTCCAGAGCACTTATACACGTCCCAAATATAGCTTGCCCTACCACCACTTCGGGACAACATATGGGCTGGTGCTGAGAAGAAGTGGCGGAAGAAACTCGAGTCACCTTTGTCAGTAAGTACCTTTGTCATGTAAACTAATTGTAAATTAAATCATTTAATAATGTTTTTGTTTTAAATTCATACTGTGTATTACGTGTCTGTTAAAGCGGGCCTACTCTGCCTTCGTCTAGTATGTAGTCACTCCGCCGAATGATTCGCTAATGGGCGATGCTTGTAAGACAATGGGCGGGCGCCGCGCCGCCGACACCTCGTAGCCGTAGCCTCGTAGTCTCGTAGCTACCGCGCTTGGCCGCCCTCGAGCTACGAATCATTATTTGTGGTCACTCCACTAGATTGTACGATAATGGTCGTTTTAAGACAATGAACATTGAACAGACACGGTTGACAGTTACGAGGCCCTCGAGCTACGAATCATTATTTGTGGTCACTCCACTAGATTGTACGATAATGGTCGTTTTAAGACAATGAACATTGAACAGACACGGTTGACAGTTACGAGGCCTTTGAGCTACGAATCATTTACATTCTTTGTAGTCATTTCATGCATCATTTAAAGGGTGACACTTGGGTACGAGTGTACTGTGCGTAGACTGAGCGCTACGACGGCTTTGCGAAAAGTTGCAAAATTGTTTTAATTTGTTGCATTTGCTAGTTTAAGTTCAATTTATTATAACGTGCGGATCGCTATACTGATGTCAGATAATAATATGTGCCGAGCTGAAGCAGAGCGTTATAACATACTACCGACGACAAACTGATCGCCTCGCGCTCAGGACTGAGATAGTGAAGAAGCTATAGTGACGTCACGTCGTTGATCGATGGGACACAAATCTTAAAGTCATTTTCTTCAACTCTATGACTATATTACCTACTTTATTGTTACAAATTTATGACCTAACAAATAAAACACACCGCGACGCTTTTTATTTCCATTGGCACGCCGCCGAATATTTTTTATCTTTTATGTAAATGAATGAGTACTAACTACAAACATATCGTTATTACAACAAAGGTTTTTCTTATTTTCAATGTCAAAGTAATAATTCGGTCCTAATACGGCATCTAGCGCTATTGTTATTTTTGTAAGGCTCTGCAGAAAATAAGACCTCAATTACTTGTCACTTTCGCAGGTGAAAATAAAGAGTATGTAAAGACTTCAAAGCAGTTATCGACAAAGTTATCAAAACAAGCACCAGCACTATCCTGTGAGCCATAAACGAGAGTCACATTCACACTGCGTGTGTGAGTAAATAAATCGGATTCTAGACGACGCGATCCCTGTCGCTGTCGAACGGCGCTATGTTGGAGCAAATAACATAGAAAACTATCATAGTCTAGGGCAATGGTTTCCAAAGTTGTCTGGGCTACGACTCATCTAAAACAAGTTCCCAAACTCGGGACCCACCTATAAGAAATTTAACCGTTACCAATATGCCTAAATAAAGGACTTTTCAAATAACAACAAAGTTTAGGTACAATTGTCGCCCGCTGCCCTGCGGTTGGATCGGTAGTGTGGTGTGTCATTCTACAGACAGGGCCCTTGGGTCGCGACTCATAGTTTGGGAAACCCTGGTCTAGGGTGCTGACATGTGAGGTGACATAGTTAATACAGGTACCTACGTTGAATATACTTACTCGTATGTATGTAAAAATGAAGACTAGAAAACTTTTTAAAATGTTATCGATACTTTTTTTTTGTGCGTCTCCGCTGAAAGGGGACTAGTTACCACCACCATATCGCACTAGGCGCGATTGCGGTCATCAAATACCTGTCTTGTCAAGCATAAAAAAAAAGTTGGAGAAGGCCTTTGTCCAGCAGTGGACGTCAATTGGCTGAAACGAAACGAACGAACAGTTTTTTGTAGACCTCTGATGTAAATGAAATATTTACAATGAAGCAAAATTTCAAATTGAAATTCACAAAATAGACGAATTTGCAATTTGGAAATGCAGAACAGAAGCTACACTATTATAAGCATAATCAAATTGTAACTTTACTGAACTAGAAATGTCGAGATTCTCGTAATTCCAGGGACTTGTTGGAACATAAAGCCTCCGTTTGATCGCCGGCTCCGACACGGCCGTAAACGCGAAGCCATTCCCTCGGTTTGGAGGAAATAGTGGAACTTACAGAGACGCACAAATACATTAAACTGCTCGCCGGAGGTAGGCAAACAATTTTATTTCTTACTTATTATCAGGCAGTCAAAGCAAAAATGTTTATACATTGTGAATGTGATACCATAGTCATTATGAACGATATAAAAGATATAACAAGTACCTATGTGTTTAGTGTCTCTATTATTTAATACTCATTAGTTCAAAACAGAAGCTCTTGTTTCACCCAGCTAGAATTTTAAATAGGCACACTAAAATATTTTTCACTGTTACATATTATCTGCGAGTAGGTAAGTAAGTACATACTGTTAGTTAAAAAAAGCATATATCGTCATGTCATTAATAAGAGCCTAACGGTTCGATCGAACAAAATTAATCTAATGGCTTAACGTGCGCTCCGATGCTCCAAATCATTTTAGCCGCAAACTCGTTGCCTAGTGGGAGCCATGCCAGGGTCAACCTAATACTTAATCCTATAAGATAAATGTTTCCGTTCTTTATGGGGACCGAAGGCGTTATGCATTTATTAGTTCTAGCGATTAACTTAGTCATTACCTGAGGTATGGGAGCGACACGAGAGCGGTGACATTGACATCTATGACGTGACAGAGCATCAAATCTGAAAGAAATTGGAAGTCTCGTTGACTTTTCACGTCTTTAAAACACTCTCTTGAGCCACTCTCATACCCCAGGCACTGACTTAATTAAACTCTAAACTTATAGTATCTGTTTAACAGATTTTGCGCGGAAAAATAGTACAAGAAAGTTTTTTTGCACTTTAGTCTGTCGGCAAACGGAGTAGTGTTCAAATCGAATGAGACGCGGAACATGACATCTCAACTATAGGTAGGTACATGGGGCATGTAAATTATGAATAATTTTTGTTTTGTAAATTATGAATAATTTTTGTTTTCACACTTAGAATTGAAGAAAATGGAAGAACCCAGCGCAGGACCGGTCGTTATGGAAATCCTTGGGGGAGGCCTTTATGCAGCAGTGGAAATCATTTGGATGAAACGAACGAACTTAGAATTGTGTTAAGGCTTGGTATTTCTTCTAAAGTANCTCTCTAAAGCACTTTTAAGCCGGTTGCACATGTTGTCGTAGACTCTCAGTCGCTTTGTTTTTACACAGTTGAATGTGTGTGTGGGAGCTGTGGTGGGGGAAATGTGGGGACACTGGTTCTCGTTGTAGTTACGCGCGACTTCATTATCTATTCTCTTTCTATGATCTGAGATATCCAGACATCTAAACAGCCATAAACATAATTGATGGTATAATGACGTGCGTTCGACTATTTTCTTACAATAAGCTGTTTTTCACCCATAAGATGGACTGACGATTTCATAGATGCAGGCCGCTACCAACCGGTCAATATGGAAAACATTGTGGGAGGCCAATGTTCGTTCAGAGTGAACGTCCTGTGGCTGGAATGATGATGAAGATGCTTTTATTCGTGGCTTTGATGTCTGAAGTTAAATTACACTGCACCCTACAGCTTAAATTACTACAGACTCCCACTAATCAAATAACTAAAATATTTTTATTTCTGAACTGTACTGATTACTATTACAGGCAGCTGAATAATACTCCACACTGTTTTAAGTTGCTGGTGTGGTTAACATATCCCCCAGGCGGTCTCTTGTGTTGAACCGATTCTCAATAACTGTACTAAATCGGTTGTCAAATTATGATATCATCTCAGCTGATTATTTATTAAGAAAAAGCCACGGTTTTACAGTAAAATATCCACAATGAACATGGCAGACCCTCTGTGCCTTCTTTACGATGCCTCTGCTACTGTTCGCCACCCCGCATCCCGTTACAGTCCCACTTTCCCCATTAACCCCCGCTCGACAATAGTTTAACTACTGCCGTGCTGCGGTTTGCACTAGGGGCTTGTACAGTAACAGTTGTACTGGAAA
The DNA here is from genome assembly GCF_004193835.3 of Ostrinia furnacalis. NCBI lineage: Eukaryota > Metazoa > Arthropoda > Insecta > Lepidoptera > Crambidae > Ostrinia > Ostrinia furnacalis. The sequence continues at coordinate 250,197 of NW_021133289.1, forward strand.
TAATACCTGCCTATCTGGCAGGCAATTTAGAACGTTAGTAGATGCTGTAGTGCGTTTTGCTTTGAAAACGAATAACAATAAGATAGGTAGGTAGGTACCTACTTAGTTACCATCTAGATTTATTTTATTATCACTGGACAAATAAATTTCTGTATTAAACTTTAACCATTATGTCCTACCTACTTTTATCACTATTATGACGTGTATTGTGTAGTGTTAATGAATTCATATTATTCAGGCTATTTACTTTTTAAACTTAGGTAAGTACCTAGTACCTACCTAATAAGTAGCTAAGTTAATTTAAGACCATTATTACACACCTTACCAATACTTGAATAGAACCTTATAAATTTTAAATTTTCACGAAAACTAATAGAACATTTTTTCAGTGTTTATTGCGTTACGTATGAACAAGATTCCCCTTGGGTCGTTTTATATTACAGGTGGTAGATTGCCTAATTAAATAGGTGCGTAGGTGAAGTCACGCGTAAAAATCAATCTGTCTATGTAATGAAAAAAGTATTTTTAGATTTTTCTCATTTTCACATAAAATAGATAAATCTTTACATAGACTACCTACTTATCAGGGTTCGAAAATATCCGATATTTATTATAAATATCAAAATATCGGATATTTATGATATATATCCGATATATATCAACTTTGATATATATCAATTTTGTATGAAAGCCATACTATTATTTTATTGTATTATTTATGAATACTATTGCATATGTGTTACATAAACATGTTTTTAATGTTTTTAAGACTTCAAATCAGACAAATAAAGCAAAAACATAAAATATTCTTTAAATACGGCAAAATCAACTAAAAAAATAAAAATCTTATGTCAAAAAGTACAAATACAGTAACAAATTTTAAAAATTGATATAGGTATATCGTCAAAACCGGCTTGATATATATCGGATATATATCCGATATAATTATATCTTGATATATATCCCTTGATATATTATATATCCTCGAACCCTGCTACTTATATTTCCCACCTTCGGTAATAGCATCTCACTTTACTCACACTAATCACACTTTGTGAGTGTGTATGTTTGTAGGTAGGTACCTACTTCTTCACGCAAAAAATACTGAACGGATTTTGAGGAAACTACCTACTTATATTATTGTTTATTACCCAGAATAACATAAAGGCTATAATTTATGACGATCTGTGACAAACTAAATTTCACGTGGGTGAAGCCGCAGGCAAAAGCTAGTATTCGAATAAGGCTTTGATGAACGCCGGTCTGGTGAAAACTCCGCACCCTACCGTTTATTTTATTATTTAAGTAGGTATTAAAAGTGCGTAAAAGTACAACTAAAGCGGGTAGCTTGGCTAGGTAAGGTTATCGGGCAATAGAAAAAAAATCGTATAAATCAAACATGAGTCATTAAACAAGCCGCAAGGAAGAAAGCCCGCTAGCATTTAAAGGACGGCGTTTCCAAATTGGGATATCATTTTCTTTGAAATTGCAAATAAATGGGCTGTAATTAATTACACANTCGTTGCCTAGTGGGAGCCATGCCAGGGTCAACCTAATACTTAATCCTATAAGATAAATGTTTCCGTTCTTTATGGGGACCGAAGGCGTTATGCATTTATTAGTTCTAGCGATTAACTCAGTCACTACTGAGGTATGGGAGCGACACGAGAGTGGTGACATTGACATCTATGACGTGACAGAGCATCAAATCTGAAAGAAATTGGAAGTCTCGTTGACTTTTCACGACTCTAAAACACCCTCTCGTGGCCGCGTTCTCATACCTCAGGCACTGATTGAGTTAAACTCTAAACTTATAGTATCTGTTTAACAGATTTTGCGCGGAAAAATAATACAAGAAAGTTTTTTTGCACTAAGTAGTCTGTCGGCAAACGGAGTAGTGTTCATATCGAATGTGACGCGGAACATGACATCTCAACTATAGGTAGGTACATGGGGCATGTAAATTATGAATAATTTTTGTTTTCACACTTAGAATTGAAGAAAATGGAAGAACCGGGATGCGGGCAGCGCAGGACCGGTTGTTATGGAAATCCATGGGTGAGGCCTTTATCCAGCATTGGACGTCATTTGGCTGAAACGAACGAACTTAGAATTGTGTTAATTATTTAGTTAGATCTACTAGCTGGCAGGAAACGCTAAAATAAAATGTATCTCCCATATTAAAAAAGATGTGCGTTTGCAAATAAGTTTCAGTAAGACGGAAACGTACTAAACCTATTTTGAGCTTCACCCCAACACATAAAAAATACGCTTTTCCCGAATGTCGTAAACCAACTTTTACTTACTCCAGAGAATCTTCACGATTCCCTAGGGATACGCGACACTTGAAGGAACCAAATCCGCGCATATGAAGTATAAAAAGAAAGAGTCAAATATAAAAAAAGTTAAGAGAGAAAAATAACAGCAAACTCAATCGCTGTTGTCCATCTCTTTTTAAGCTTGCTTCTAAATCTCAAGCAAATGAAATAAAATTCTTTGTTTGAAATAATAGTGATACCTACATGAGAATCGCAACGACCCAAATATTTTAGCAAATCATAGAGTAAACAATTACATATTAAAACAAACTGTTTGTTCGAAACATACAAAATATCAAACAGAAAATCTACACGTTTATCTGTTCAACCTACTTACTCCGTAATGACAGATGTTTAGTAATCATGACTAATAAAAAGTTTGGTGTATAATATAAACTTTGTTGTGACCTGAAAATGGTCGCGTTCGCGTTTTCATTGAAACAATAAAATCCTGTGCTTTCAAGTTGCAATATAGGAAACTGGAACAACGGAGTGGCCGCTCATTACGCAAAATGATGCTCGCGACTCGGGCGCAGCGGGCGCGAGGGCGGTAGGTTCGCGGTGTTTGATTGGAATACAACGTTGTTGAATTTTTTTATGCAGAACACAGCAGGTAGGTATTTGACCGCAACCGCACCTGATGTGACGTGAGATACTGTCTAGGCTGGTAAGATATCTGCCCGTAAGCGCCTATTTACTCTCGCCTTGAATAGGCCCGGATAATAGTGTTAGCATATTGAAATATGTACTAGCTTTTGCCCGCGGCATCAGCTTGAAATTAAGTTAAAATATTAAATAGGTACGTATATTATTCTGTGTTATACATATACAATAATACTGTAAAGTTTCCTCAAAATCCGTTCAATAGTTTTTGCGTGAAAGAGTAACAAAAATGTTGATATCCAGACATCTAAACAGCCATAAACATAATTGATGGTATAATGACGTGCGTTCGACTATTTTCTTACAATAAGCGGTTTTTCACCCATAAGATATACTGACGATTTCATAGATGCTGGCCGCTACCAACCGGTCAATATGGAAAACATTGTGGGAGGCCAATGTTCCTTCAGAGTGGACGTCCTGTGGCTGGAATGATGATGAAGATGCTTTTTGATTGATTAGTGGCTTTGACGTCTTATGATAAATTACAGAGCTGTAAGAGCTTAAATTACTACAGACTCCCGCTAATCAAATAACTAAAATATGTTTACTTCTGAGCTACACTGATACTATTATAGGCAACGAACATGCCAGACCCTCTGTGCCTTCTTTACAATGCCTCTGCTACTGTTCGCCACCCCGCATCCCGTTACAGTCCCACTTTCCCCATTAACCCCCGCTCGACAATAGTTTAACTACTGCCGTGCTGCGGTTTGCACGTCTAGGGGCTTGTACTGTAACAGTTGTACTGGAGATAATACCTGCCTATCTGGCAGGCAATTTAGAACGGTAGTAGATGCTGTAGTGCGTTTTGCTTTGAAAACGAATAACAATAAGATAGGTAGGTAGGTACCTACTTAGTTACCATCTAGATTTATTTTATTATCACTGGACAAATAAATTGCTGTATTAAACTTTAACCATTATGTCCTACCTACTTTTACCACTATTATGACGTGTATTGTGTAGTGTTAATGAATTCATATTTTTCAGGCTATTTACTTTTTAAACTTAGGTAAGTAGGTAAGTACCTAGTAGGTACCTACCTAATAAGTAGCTAAGTTAATTTAAGACCATTATTATACACCTTACCAATACTTGAATAGAACCTTATAAATTTTCAATTTTCACGAAAACTAATAGAACATTTATTCAGTGTTTATTGCGTTACGTATGAACAAGATTCCCCTTGGGTCGTTTTATATTACAGGTGGTAGATTGCCTAATTAAATAGGTGCGTAGGTGAAGTCACGCGTAAAAATCAATCTGTCTATGTAATGAAAAAAGTCTTTTTATATTTTTCTCATTTTCACATAAAATAGATAAATCTTTACATAGACTACCTATATTTCCCACCTTCGGTAATAGCATCTCACTTTACTCACACTAAACACACTTTGTGAGTGTGTTTGTTTGTAGGTAAGGCTTCACGCAAAAAATACTGAACGGATTTTGAGGAAACTACTTATATGTATTATTGTTTATTACCCAGAATAACATAAAGGCTATAATTTATGATGATCTGTGACAAACTAAATTTCACGTGGGTGAAGCCGCAGGCAAAAGCTAGTATTCGAATAAGGCTTTGATGAACGCCGGTCTGGTGAAAACTCCGCACCCTACCGTTTATTTTATTATTTAAGTATTAAAAGTGCGTAAAAGTACAACTAAAGCGGGTAGCTTGGCTTGGTAAGGTTATGGAGCAATAGAAAAAAAATCTTATAAATCAAACATGAGTCATTAAACAAGCCGCAAGGAAGAAAGCCCGCTAGCATATAAAGGACGGCGTTTCCGGATACCATTTTCTTTTAAATTGCAACTAAATGGGCTGTAATTTATTACACAAATCCAAACTAATTGCCAAATTAAATAAGCATAGTAAGTAGGTTACAAAACAAAAAAAAGGATGGCAAATGATTTCAATATGGTGGCTCCAAAGTTTTTAAAAAAACCACTTACTTGGTCTTCTACCTGATGATAGCTCCAGTGCAACAAGCTGCAGTTTAGTATTAATCCAACACTCACTAGCACAGTTTTCACAACACAATAATTCACGCAATCCAAGTTATTCAAAGATCGCGGGCGTCCGCGACGCGAGTACAGAAACTTCACAAGAAAGCGCGCGTTTCGCTCGCCGGCCGGCGTCCGACTGGCGCCCGGCGCCGCGTTGGCGTCGGCGAATCCTGGATTTTTCTAGTTTTCAACTTTCTAGGGATTTGCTATGGTGAAAATTATGAATTTAACTTTTAAATTGTGCGAATTTGACGGGATAATAGACATTTCGCGAGTGATCAAGGTGATGGATGTCACGCTTGCTTGGAACTAACTAAATTGCAATGGCGTCCCATTTAATTTTTTGAAAAAAGAATGTGAAGTGAAACTATAGGACACAATGAGGAGGTTGTCATGCTGTGGTATTTGGGTAAGTTTAGATGACTATTATTGACAAAAATACACGCAACACCAACAAACAAGGTTAAGGCACCAACAAACGTAAAAAAAATTGACAAACTCCATTACAAAAAAACACCGGTTATCGATTATAATTACGGTCAAAGTTAGGTGGTGCAACTCAACCTAAGTTTTAATAGTCTTTAGAGCCTATAAGGTCTAAGAATCTAGCACAATTTAATAAGTAGTTAGGTACCTACCTACCTACTTTCCTATGTTTATGACAAGAGATTATGTAAGTGGTCCGTTTGAACATGGCGCCGAAAGGGCGAGTCCCCAGGGCCTGCCCTCTGCCACATCTCTGCTTCGCTTGCGGTGACCGCTGTCGGGGCCAGCTCCTGGCAGGAGCCGATTCTGACAGGTTTTCCATTTTCACTGATACCTAATATCCCGAACTGTCCCGGATTAGCCACAGGTTAGGTTAATACTCCTAACTGGAGATTAAAGCTTTCAGCACTCCTACGACCACCTATGAATAAATTAGTGATAGTAGGTAAGCTAGTAGTTTGGTGCTCATTCATTTCTTTGTAGCTCAGTGTTTGCTGCTATGGAAATAATACTACGATTTATTTTATTGAAGCTTTTAAAGAATATCAACACAAGACGATAGTGTTAAATAAGATTTTAAAAAGGCTTGAAATCTTATTTTCTCGGAATCGAGCCTTTAGCTTAGCCACAAGGTTTGCCAATTATTTTTGTTAGCGTTCGGTCAAAGGATGCATTTTGAGCCGTGAAAGTGCACGCGGTTTACAAAACAAACAGCTTGAATAAAATAAAATTTGCTGTGGTTGCAGAGACTTTGGAAGTTGTGAGATTATTTTGGNTTTTATGACAATTTATTTTTAAATTTACTTTTATTAAATTACATCGCCCAGGAGATTTCCTTGACGCTTACAACATTCGATCAACATACACAAAATCTTGGAATGCGTTCGTCAGAATTACCTCGAAACCTATTTTATTTTTTTTGCCAAATGCTCAGCTTTAGTTGCTGCATGGTTGTTGGATTATAAAAGTATTCTCTATATTATAATCTATAAAGTATATTTTGTATTAATGTAAAACCACAAAAAATAATTTTCTGGAGTGAGATCAGGGCTTCCTGGTGACCAGGAGATGTCACCCCTGCCTGAAATTATTTTTTTGTGGGAACATGTCTCTTACCATCTAAATGCTCTCAGTTGAAGTGTGACACGTAGCCCAATCTTGATGAAACCAAGTGCTCCGGTCATAACCTTGCGATCTTGCAGCTTTGAAATCAAAAAGCTTTTCAGCCTACCAGTATAGCGCTCTCAAAAATTAATCATCCTTTCAATGCAACAAACCAATTAAGCAGTGGTGACCTTATGAGCAGAGTATACTCTCTAATAATCCAAAAACTCTGCAGCATTCATCCATCCTGAATCCATTTTGAGGTAACTCTAAGGCCTCAGCCTCGAATTTAGCGGGCAGCGGCGCGGGAGCGGGGCGGGCAACGCAGACCCGTTCTCCAAACAAGCGGGCAGCTCGCGCGGCACTTTAGCGGCGAAGTGTTGGTGTTGTGTTCGGGGTTGTCTAGTCGAGATATTTGTTTTTATTCGCGAACGAAATTTCTGAACAACGGCGACAATTTTTTTTCGATTAAAATTTATTCCTAACGCTCGATTTATTGTGGGCAAAAGAAGGAGTGCGCTGCCCGCTCGTTTCCCGCTCCCGCGCCGCTGTTTTAGAGATCCGGTCTATTTGATTTTACGCATAAGATCTTGCCGCTCCCGCGCCGCCGCCGCTCCCACCCCGCTGCCCGCTAAACTCGAGGCTGAGGCCTAAGGGCTCCTGCTCCTGCGCGGCGCGGCGGCGGCGCGGCGGCTGCGCGGCAGCGGTGTTCACGAGGCGCGTATAAACAGTACAAAGGCGCGGCGACGGCGCGGCGGCGACGCGGTAGCGGCATCGTGTGCAGGAGCGCTTACGAAAGTTTTCCAAAAAGTTTATGTATGTTGACCGGATGTTGTAAACGTCAAGGGAATCACATGTACGATAAAATTTATAAAAGATAGTAAATTTTAAAATAGTAAATTTTAAAATAAATTGCACTAAATTTCCTTTAAATTGCAATAGCTTAAGTTCTACAAAAATGTACAGTTTTCGTTTCCTTGAATTTTCAAAAGTGAATTTTCTTCTGGGCCACCCTGTAAAACAATATACACGAAATTGTGGAGAGATGGTGCTCGTGCTAGGCTCCGAAGATCCTGTGTTACGAGTTTTTTATTTTATTTTTATTGAAACGCTATTGGAATATTTTAATATTCATGATCACATAAGTACCTAAGTATATAAATATATACTTAGGTATACGTATACCTGTATACGTATAATGTTTTTTTTTCCTGTAAAAAAAAATTTGCTAAATTTGCCGCCCCTCTAAATCTGCCGCCCTAGGCACTGGCCTACTTGGCCTATTGGTAAATCCGCCACTGTCTTTGTAGCTCAGTGTTTGCTGCTGTGGAAATAATATTACGATTTAATTTATTGAAGCTTTTAAGAATATCAATGCAAGACGGTATTGTTAATCAAATAAGATTTCAAGAAGTCTTGAAATCTTATTTTCTCGGAATCGAGCCTTTAGCTTAGCCACAAGGCCTGCCATTTATTTTTGTTAGCGTTCGGTCAAAGGATGCATTTTGAGCCGTGAACGTGCACGCGGTTTACAAAACAAACAGCTTGAATAAAAGCTGCTGTGGTTGCAGAGACTTTGGAAGTTGTGAGATTATTTTGGCAGAAAGCCTTGTCTCATGAACGTCTTTTTAAATTTTATTTCACTTTGAAAACATAGGTTACAGCTTTATTTTTAAATAACATTGTGTTTTATGTAGCTTTTCACCACTACTTTACCGGCAGTCTTGCCTCCTCGGCATGATATTGGTAGGTGTACTTACTACTTATTCAATATTTTATTTATGTTAGATATTTTTTATGCCTAGCCCTTATTTTGTTCGTTTCAGCGCTTATTATTATTTCTTAGTTGATTTAATATCAGTTTTCTTGCTCATAAACAAGAACAATAAGTTCACGCGATCTTATTGTTTCACTCTTTAATAAAGGCTCCGATGTAAAAACAATTACGTGACGTATTCGTATCAAGTGCGTTGTGTTCTGCGCTACTAGGAGTAGAGTGACCATAACAAAAAATAAAATTACAAGAAACAAGTAAGTTTTTAGTTTTTTCATAATCTGTTCAGATTTCAACTATAAGTCTAAGCTTAACTCCGTCAATGCCGGAGGTCTTCTTCTTCTTCTTTTTTTATGGCAACGGCTTGGTTTTGAGAACCATGATTTCGCCAATGTCACGTAAACAGTTTTGACAAAGTAACAGGGTTTACAAAAAACAAAAATATTTAACGTTTCTAATAATAAGCAAAATTATTATTTGTGTACCTATAACAAAAAAGACAACACAAATTGAGACACCACAAATAGATGGGTACTTCTCATTTACACTCAAATTTGATGGTCACACAGTAATAGTTCATAAACAGTATAAGTTAGAACAATAACTTTGAAATCAGATGATAAAATATCTATTTAGCTACATACAAAATAAATTTTATCGTAATAGAAGCAAAAATAATATGAAAAAATCACATGAAACGATAAAAAACGGGGTCATTTTTCGCGTTCTCATCGTGTCACACCTTCGGTTGCAATGAAACATTTGGTTACTGCATTCACAATTTTCATTCAATTTGTGTGTATCATATTATATACCGTGTCTTTACAATGCCTGCATAGCTAATGAAAATTCAGCCTTCTAGTTTTATCCAGAACGAAGTTACAGGCGGTCGAATATGGCCTGAATTGCTTCGAGAAAAGGATGGTACGGCCGTGCTCGACTTGGTGGGGGCACTGCCGTGCCCCCAGATTACATTTTCATGAATGTGATACCATAGTCATTATGAACGATATAAAAGATATAACAAGTACCTATGTGTTTAGTGTCTCTATTATTTAATACTCATTAGTTCAAAACAGAAGCTCTTGTTTCACCCAGCTAGAATTTTAAATAGGCACTCTAAAATATTTTTCACTGTTACATATTATCTGCGAGTAGGTAAGTAAGTACATACTGTTAGTTAAAAAAAGCATATATCGTCATGTCATTAATAAGAGCCTAACGATTCGATCGAACCAAATTAATCTAATGGTCTAACGTGCGCTCCGATGCTCCAAATCATTTTAGCCGCCAATTCGTTGCCNCAAATAATTCATTTATTTGAGTTTCTCATGACCTAAATTCGGTATATGTATGACCAATTTTAAGATAAATTAGCATAAGTAGTACCAGCATAATTTTGGTTTTATTTCGATTTGTTTTATTTGACCAATTTTAAGATAAATTAGCATAAGTAGTACCAGCATAATTTTGGTTTTATTTCGATTTGTTTTATTTATCTTTGTTTATTTGTATTATATAT